>NW_025791435.1:0-115883 GCF_907164935.1 Osmia bicornis bicornis | reverse complement strand
TCCGCCCATCGAGAGGCTTAGCTCACCCAAATGTGTGAAGCGGTCGCTGGTGTCCAGGCGGCTCGGGCCCTCCTCTCTCTCGCATTCATGCGAGCACTCCTTCGTTTTCGCGACCTCTCCCAGGCTGAGATCCGCCCATCGAGAGGCTTAACTCGTCCAAATGTGCGTTGCGGCCTCTGGTGACCAAGCGGCTCAGCTCAATCCTACACATCTCCTGCGGAAACATACGGGTAGGGAAAAATGATTCTGCAAGGATAATGCACAGTTCCGGCGGTGTGTACGCACAGCGGCTGTAGAGTGTCCACCAACGCACTCTATACCTTCTGTGGCTAAATGAAATCACCGTCGGTCAAAATAGCCTGCGTTATAAGCGGAGGTGCGCTGGGGCTTACCCGCGAAGTTCTTGGACGACTGAACGCCTTTAGGTCGTCCGAGTCGGTCGATGTGTAAGCAACATCGTGGCTACACTGAATGCTCTTCATTAAAGCCCTCTGGGGTTGCCGGAGGTATCTGTGACCGATACGGAGCAAGTTTTTAGTGGGTATTGGGGTACTGTAACGATCCAACTCAGGGAAACTTGTTTTGGTATATACCTTTGAGTCCCACACTGCCCGAGACCCCTCCTAACCCGACGGGTTCCTCGCTTACGTAAATGTATTTTCTTGCTGTCAAAATATTAAAAAAAAGGTTAGGTTAGGTTAGGTAAGGTTAGGTTAGGTTAGGTTCCACGGACCTGATTCTTCTTTTATTTGTTTTATATCACAGTATATTGTGCTGGTTATTTTGCTTACACATTACACTTTACAGTTTACACTTTACACTTTCTTTATTTTCTTGATTTCTTAATTTATAATTTATAATTTCACAATCTTTTCAACTGTTGGCTCCCTTCAATATTCATTCATTATTTATTGTTTATTTATTTATTTTTATTTTGGTTGATCAAGGCCAGTAGATTTGATTTATTGTTCTTTCTGTGATGATGAATGGTTTTGTCTGTGCAAATGTCTATTCATAATTTATTCACAATTGATTGATAGTGGTTTGAATGTTTCATATCAGACTTACTTGTTCGATTGTACAATGATGTGGTGTTTAATTTAGCTACGCTCTTTATATTTGATTTGATTTTGTTGTTTTATTTATTCTATCTTGATACCTCCTATGGTGATCAGTTTCTACTTTCTACTGTCTAGTTTCTATTTGAATTACGCAGTTAATGATGATTTGTTTTGTCGCTTTAGTTATTATCTTGATATGTCATCCAATAATCGGTTCTCCTTGCATTTGCAGTGACATGATCATTTATTATTTATCATTTATAATCTGACTTATAATCTGCTTTGATTAAGAAATAGGGTAATTGGGATGATAATCTTTACGGTTATGGTATACGTTCAGTTCAATTTCTGTATTTTGTATTCTATTTTATTACATTACATTTCATATTCTTTACATTATATTTCTTTCTTTACATTATATTCATTTTCTTCACATTACATTACTCTACATTACATTACATTGCATTGCACTGCTTTACATTACATTACATTGCATTACACCGTTTTACGGTACATTACATTATTTTACATTATGTTGCTGGTTACGGCCTTCAATTTATAATTTATGTCTTATTATTTACCTCATTCTTCTTTAATATCTTTAATTAACTACTTTACTGTTCTGTCGCTCATTCTTTCATTCTCTCATTTGTTCTTCACTCTGAATTGAATTGAATTAATGTAATTGATATGATGTAGCTTATTTTGATTTTCATGATGGTACGGAGTGTCGTGGATGGTATTAATATGTTTAATGTACTTATTTATGGTTTCCTCCATTCGGTTTATATTTTTATACTTTATCTGTGCCACGCCATAACTGTTTATCGCTATTTTATTTTATTTCATTATCGCCTTCTTGATTTCTTGATTCTTGATTTGTTGCCTGTACGTCCTTGATATTCCTTGGACATTTGCATATTATTCTCATTCTTCTTTAATATTCCTTAATTCAACTCATGCACGACGTCTCTCTCTGGTAATTGTAAGGTTCTTTCTGATGATGTGACGGTGTGCTGTTCCTGTAAAATTAATATCCATGTCATCAGGATGGGCTATTCCTGCTATTTTATAGTATGTTATTATCTTACCCTGTTTCCCTTCTTTTGTTCCCTTTTTCATTTTCAGTTGCAATTCAGCTCTCTTAACTGCTAATTTTCTTCTTTTAACAAGTCCTTGCATACTGGTTTGACACTCGGTGGCTCTGACACTTTAGGGTTATGTTTCTGTAAATAATTTGTCATCCGTCATCTCATCTCTGAATTTGACTTTTCTATGGCCTATTCTACTTTACGTTTATTTTATTTCATTATTTTTCTTATTGCTTTGTATTTGTATTTTATCTGTATTTTATTTTAAATTTAGTTATTTGGATGATTCAACCTTCTTGGTGGGCCTGCATAATTCATGTACTTATAATTATGGTTTGATCGATTATAAGTATTGTCTTATATATTTCATTTATCTTACACATGTATTTGTTAATTTTCATTCCTCCTCGACCTTATACATCCTTGTCAAGGCCTTCGAGGTTCCGAGGATTTCTCATGCAGGGATGTGCAGGGAAGAGTTTGAGGCGAATTCAATTCTTTCTAAACGGCACGGCAGTATAATGTTTAAATTTTGCGATTTTCTTGATCGCGTTGTTATATTATTTATTCATTATGTCATGCATTATGCTGGGCTCACATCCTATTCCTTCCCTGTTAATTGATCTAATCTTATTTTGATTTGATTTATTTTATTTTATTTTTTATTTTATCCCGTAAATTAGTATTAGTTAATACTATTTAATTGTGTGCTTGATTGGTTGTATGAGAATTGCTTGATTACATGTGTCGTTACATGCGCTGTTTGATTTTTATTTTTACTCTGATCTTGATTTTTGATTTTCATTTTCATTTTGATTTATTTGGTTAAGTGTCTTATGTTATTTGTTTTATTTGGCTTATTTATTTATTCGGCCTCTCTTTCCTTAGCGGTTGTTTTCCTTTATTTTCGGTACTTTTGCACAATTTGTTTCTATCGTATCGTATCGTATATCGTATCGTATCGTATTGTATTGTATTGTATTATTATTATTATTTATTTTATTCCCATTGCGGGGTACAAATGCGGACCTCCGCTCCGCTGACAGATTACGCTATCCTTATGTCTAACTTAAATCTAAATCTCTGTTAAGAGAGAGAGAGAGCACTCGCTCCATTCATTCCTCACCCATTCGTTTCTGGACCCCCGCTTCCGCTGCTCGCCCTTTCTCTCATCTCTTCCACTCTTCTCATCCATACCTCCCCTTCTCCTTCCTCCCCTAATACCTCCGCCACCATTTCCTGCCACCCTTTATCTTTCCCCCATTCTGTGCATTCCTCCCATATATGCTCCCACGACTCTACCCCTCCCCCACATATCCTACATCTCCTTTTTTCCTCCTGCTCCCAATACCTTCCTCCTTTCATTTTACTACCTAACCTGAAACCCGCTATCAATTGCCACCTCCTTTCCTCCCAGTTTTTACTCAGGTACCCTGGTACACCCTTTTACTATCCCTTTTACTATCTTGTACCACCTATTGTACCTCGATTCCCTAATCCTTTCCCATCTTTCCTCTTCTTGGATACCCTTCTCCTTTCTTATCAGCTCTTCTCCCCTCAACCGCCCTTCTTCTCTCATATCCTCTACTTCCTCTATGCTCCACCCTTTTCTCTCATAAAACTTTCTCCTTTCCTCCTCCCACCCCTCTAACGCCCTACCTTTTTTTGCTCTTTCTCTTATCTCCATCCAACATTTCCTCGCTAGGCACCCTCCTTCACCTTCACTCAACTTCCTCTCATATCCCCATGCCCTCATTCCAGCCCTTCCTGCTAATAGCTCCCTCTGTAATTCCTCTCTTACCATATACCCTGGCACAGATCTTTCTACTCCCAACACCCATCTTAAATACCTCTCTTGTATCCTCTCCATTTTCTCCCTCTCTTTCCATCCCCATATTTCCACCCCATAACTCATTACTGTCCACACTAATCTATCAAATAGCCATATTCTTCTGCCCCAGTCTTTCGCAAATTTCCTTTTTCCTATCCCCCACACTTGTCTCATAGCCACCGCACCTTTCCTCATTCTCTCCTCTACCTGCTCTTCTTGCTTCCCATTCGCCGTCACCACGTACCCTAAATACTTAAATTTCTTCACTTCCTCTATCTTGTTGCCCTTCCACCACCATGTCATCCTCCCTCTCCTCCCGCCTCCCTTTATACATCTCATCATCTTTGTTTTTCCCACATTCACCTCTAGCTTTTTCCCCTCTATATACCTTTCCAGTCTCGCCATTAATCCTTTCATCCCATCTTCGTCTTCCGCCATCACCGCTACGTCATCCGCATACGCCAGCGTGTATATCTTTTCTCCTCCCAACCTTACACCCCCCCATCTCCCTTTCTTCATTTCCTCCTCCATGTCTGCTAGCAACAATGTAAACAAGATTGGACTCAAAGGACAACCCTGCCTTACCCCTTTACTCGTCCAGAAGCTCTCCCCTTCCTTCTCCCCCACCCTCACTTTACTCTTCGTTTCCCTCAAAACCTCCACGCATCTCTTCACTAACCCTTCTCTTACCCGTGCCTTCCTCATTGACCTTGCTAACACCTCTCTATCCACTGAATCGAACGCTGCCTTCATATCCACAAATAGCACCAGCATCTTCCCTCCCTTTTTAGCTAACTGTCTATTTATCAAATAATTCAGTACATAGATATTATCCATTGTCCCCATTCCCTTCCTAAATCCTGTTTGGTTTGGGGGAAGTGCCCCTTTCTCCTCTATCTCTTTTCTAAGCCTTTCTGCTAAAACTGCTGCGTATATTTTATACGCCGTCTGCGTCAACGTCACCCCTCTATAATCCTCTACCTTCTCTCCTTCTCCTTTCTTAACTATGGGCACTACCACCCCCTCCGACCAGTCTTCTGGCCAACCCTTTCCTCTCCATACCCTATTGCAAATTTCCCATATTCTCTCTCTTACTATTTCCCCTCCATACTTCCATACTTCATTCGGAATCCCGTCCCCTCCTGTTGCTTTCCCCTCTTTCAACCTTTTTATTACTGCCCATACTTCCTCTCTACTCAATTCCTCCTCTTCATCCTCCTCTCCCCCTCTTCCCTCCTCACCTCTAACCCTCCAATTAACTCCCCCTAAAACACCTCTAAAATAGTTGTCCCACACCTCTATCTCAATCTCCTCATTCACTCTCTTCCTACGTTTTCTTCCTCTATTGACAATCTTCCATACCTCTCCCTCTGTTCTTACCCCTTCTATCTCTTTCTCCCATCTCTCTTTTTCCCTTCTCTTCTTCTCTTTGCACAACGCGCCTAGTTTGTTCCTCGCCCTCCTAAATTTTTCCCCACTTCCCCGTTCTCTTTTCCATGTTTTCAATTCCTCTTCGACCTCTTTCTTCATCTCCCTACACTCCTCATCCCACCACCCTTTCCCTTCCTTTTTCTCCTTCTTCTTCTCCATCCTTTCTAACACCCCTATTATTTTTCTCTTTATATCTCCCCATTCTTCAACTGTTTCCTTTCCCTCCTCCTCCCCATCCCCATACTTCTTCGCAAATTCCTCCCTTCTTTCTTCCGTCCACCACCCTTTTCTCCTTCTCCCCCCTCTTCCCTTCCCCTTATTCTTTCTTTCTTCCCTTTTTCCTCCTTCTATCCATACCACCACTGGTTGGTGATCCGAATCCACTTTCTCCTCTACTACCACCCTATCCACTTTTTCCCTCGTCTCCCCATTACCTATTACATAATCTATCACCGATTCCCCGTTTCCTGTGTACGTAAATTCTCCCTCTTCGTCGCCTTTTATGTCCCCATTCATTATCTGCCACCCCAGCTCTCCCAAAAACTCACACAATCTCTTTCCCTCTCCATTTATTTTCTTGTCCTTCGATCTTCTAAACTCTTCTTCCCTTTCCCCCTCTTCTTGTATTCTACCTCCTTGTCCACCCGTCCTAGCATTAAAGTCTCCACCTATTATGACCCTTACCCCCCTTTCCTTCTCCTCCATCCATTCCCTCAGTCTTCCTATCTTCCTCTCCAGATCTTTATTCACATACACTCCTATTATTTTCCATACATCCTTCCCTAACCATACTTTTCGTGCTACTATTCCCTCTTCCCCCCCTTCCTTTTCATCCTTCTCCATTCGAATTCCTTCCTTCACTCCAATGATCATCCCTCCCATCGCTCTTCCCTTCTTTCCTCTCCTCTCTGCATATTGTACTTCCCAAACATACCCTTTCGTCGCCCTTCCTTTCACTATCTCCCATTCTCTTCTGCCCATCCACGTTTCACACATAATCACTACATCCCATTCCCTGATTCCCTCCCAAAACCCCCTGTCTTTATTCTTCAAACCAGCCACATTCCAAAAAGCCACCTTGTACAAGCACCTATCCTCTCCTATCCTTCCTTCTACTCTTCTTTTCACACACTCCTCCTCCTCTCCTCTCTGTTTTGTACCCCTCTTTACTCGTTTCCCTGATCCTCTATCCATTTCTCCTCTATTTCATCCCATCTTCTCACTCTATTGTTTACCCACATCCTCATATATCCTATTTGTACTCTCTTTCCCTCCCTCCTCTCCCTTTCAGCTTCCCGCTCTATCTTCCATTTCGCCCTTCTCTCCTCCATAGTCAGATCATCTTCTATTCTTTCTTGTCTCCCTTTTAATTCCCTTTTTGCCATCATTACTTTCCTCTTCCCCTCCATTCCCTCCATCTTCACTAGCATCATACTTCTCCCTTCCCTGTTCACCCTGCCCACCCTTTTTACTTCTTCTATTCTTTCTTTCACCCCTATTTTCTCCCATATCTCTTCTATGACTTTTTTATCCTCCTTTCCATCCACCTTCACTCCTTTCACTATAATATTTCTTCTCTCTACCCTCTCCTTTTTGTCTACTCTTATTGCTAATTCCCTCATTTTCCTCTCCAACTCTATCTTCCCCTCCTCGTTTCCCCCCAATCCATGACTCTCTGTCTCCTTCCGTTCCAACCTTTCTACTTTCTTTTCTAACACCTCTATCTTCCCCAGTAATTCCACCCTTTCTCTTTCCCAACTCTCCCTCATCTCACTTAGCTGTTTTGCCAGTTCCTCTCTCCCTTCTTCCATTTCCTTCCCTAATTTCTTTATATCCTCCCCAATATCTTTTCTCATTCCCTCCCTCATCTCTTTTAACATTCTCTCTAACTCCGATTTTTCTATTCCCAACTTTTCTGGAGTTCTCTCCACTTTTCTACTTCTTTTAAAAATCTCCTCTTCCTCCCCACTATCTTTCTCCTCCTCCATACCCCTCTCTTTTCTTTTGCCTTTACTTAACATATCTTCTATATTCCCGAAACTCCCCTTCCTCCCCCTACTCAACGATTCTACCTTTGTCGGCCTTCCCCTTTTTCTCCCTTCCTCCACTTTGCTCCCCTCCATTTCTTCATTCCCTGCCCTCCCTGTCTCAATTGCATCTCGTTCCATCTCCCTCCCCAGAATTCCTTACTACCTAGCCTACCCCAAACTACTTCGAACTTTCGCGCGCCCTACGTATTTCCCACGTTCTCCACTACCCGTCGCCACTGTCGCGCAGCGCCACACACCCGCCACCTATCCTTCCTAACCACGTGCACGCTGCTAACTCTAACCCTACTAAACTTCCACTTAATTTTCTTCCTCACCTGCTTACTCCCTTCACTACTCTTTCTACTCACTCAACAGCACCTTGCAAACTCTACCCACTACTCTCCTTCACCACCTTTTCACTTCTATATTTCTGCTACCCAACACCGAAAACCTCTGCACACCTTTCACACTGACCATGCACACAGTCACCGGAAACGGAAGTCTTACATTACATTACATTACATTACATTACATTATATTATATTATTTTAGATTATTTTAGATTTTGGATTGTATTCAGTTATTCAGTTAATTTAGATAACTCAGTTATTTTAGTTATATTAGGTTATACCTAGTCAGTATTCTGTGCTGAATTAATTGTAAATTGTATGGCATTGTTTATATAACTTCTTACCTTTATTTTATTATAATTGAGTGAACAAATGAACAGAGTAGCTGGTGGCGGCATATGACATATTAAATTAAATTAAATTAACTGACTTGATTTCTGATTATTAATATGTGTTTGTTTTTATTTCACCGTACGTGCTGTGATTATATCTATCTGTCTTACTTTGGGTCTTATATTTATGGAATTTAGTAGAGTTGTCTGGATTGGATGGTTTAATGAGTTTATTTTGTGCACTTATTGCGTTTATAATCCTTTTGTATATTTTAAGGATGGGTTTGATTGTGATTTCTTGATTTCTTAGTTCCTAGTTTCTTAGTCTCTCTTGTACAGTAAAACCTGGATATATGCAACAAAAGTTTGTCTGGATATATGCAACATCGCTATCCCCTCCACTTGGGGGGATCCCCCTAACCCGAACCGAGCCGCTCGGCGAGGAAACCGTGTAATATGATCCGACCGTAATATCGATGTGACTAATACTAATTGAACGATAAAACTTTTTTATTTTTAACTTTTTCTTAATGAAACTTTTACTAACGCATTTGTGAGATTTTTCTGATTAAAATGGTACCAAACACGATATGATTTGGCTACATATGTATAAGGCAGGCCGTACACCAAAGATACATCAAACACGCAACATGCAACATGCAACACGTCGCATGTTGTGTACGAACGTAGAATAGGTAACGCGGCACGGTACAAACGATTTGTACGGACGCAGAATCGACACCAAGACTGGATATATGCAACATTAAATGCCCAGAATCGACACCATGACTGGATATATGCAACGCCTGGGTCCCAATGTTTGTTGCATATATCCAAGTTTTACTGTAGTATCACACATTGTTTCTAAGCTTTCAGAGGTTGCTTGGGTTCCTAGGCATTGTTAATTAATTGTAGACTATATGATATATTATACATCTTTAGCACTCCTAGATATGAATGGCATTAACTTTGGTTTATTGGTTTATTGTTCGCGGCTCACTATTCTTATTCTTATTCTTGGTCATCTGACATGTTTCAGGGACTTCTTTCTCCAATGGTGTATTTATGTTTTACGTTTCACGTTTCTATAATATCGTTCGCTACTCATTTTGTAGCTCTTCGTACCCCTTCAGGATAATGTTTTGCATATTATGGTTAACGCAATTCTAGTGCAGCTGTGACGGTTGGTGGATCTGTGAATTTTGGATATTTACGGTACTTTATACAATCTTTTGTATATTGATTTCTCCTATCTTAACTGCAATTCGATTCTGATTTTGATTTGGAAAATGTTAATTCAGTTTTGGTTAATATGGTGGATGCTCAGGGAAGCATACGCTGCAGTAATCTTTCTGGCATGGTACAATATCTTTATTGTTTTCTATACATACATATGTGCGTCATGATTCCTTAAATTCTTTGAAATTCTGATCTCCTGGACCGTGGATCTCATTTGACTTTCTTATAATAATGTCTGGTTGGTTCTAGTATTCATATGTATTCTTTATTAATCAGGCTTAAAAGGGGTTGAATGGAATTGTATCATTTAAATTGACTATAATATAAGGAGTTTAATTAACTATCTATATTAGTATACTTTATTAAATTAAATTGATTGCACTTGGCGTGTTTTTGTTACATATTATATATATACATATGTTCATAATAATTTTATCTATTTTCTTCATTTTAGGGACTAGTTTTCTTTTATTTCTATATTGTGGTTCAGTAATTATACGGTAGTATGTGGTGTTTATTATTTGATTAGCTTTGTTCATCACACGTTGTACTACATTGACTTACTTGCATCTGCATTAGTATTAACGTTAATGTCAGACTTATCGGAGCGGTATGATAATTCAGTAACAATCTACGCAATTTTAACTATTTGAATTGCTTTGACTTGCTTCAGGTTTTATGCTGATTTACGTTTCATGTTGCTCCTCATATTATGTCAGGTGGGTATTTTCCTCTCCTATTAATCGTTACGTTTTGCCTCCACTTCTGTTGGCTGGCGTAGGGTTTTCTGCAAATGGATTAATATTATGATTTACGGTTTAATATTTAATATCATGGTATCTTATGATGTTAATAGTTCTATCTCTTCCTACTATGTTCATTATATTCATCATCATTCATGTTATGGGATATATATTGCTACTTATCTTTATTATGATTTGCTAACAATAATTAATAATTAATTTATTTATTGCTCACTGCCTTCATTTGATGATTTGATTGTTTCTCCACCATCTTTGCTTATTAAACGAATTTGAGGTCGTGGTTGCGTGAAATGTTCCTGCAAGCAAGTTTAAGCAGTTTCAATAATTTCAAACAATAATTCCAATTATCAGTGTTACATTATGCTCACCATCTATTTCTTCTTTTGCTTTTATTCCCAGCTGATCTTCCCTTCTTTGAAGATTTAGTGCTTTTCCCATTAATTGACGTGATAGGAATATATTATGTATTGTATACAATGTCTGACGTTAGCGCCATTGATTGACCTGCTCAATTTTATGTTTTATGTTGCTCTTTTCATTTACGTTATCCTGGTTATCTTGGCTATGTGGGCCTCGCAGGAGGGATTCTCAGCTTCTCAGCTTCGCTGGTTTGAACACTTCATATAAGCTCTCAGTTCTCTTCTTATTATCTGTAATTCTTCTTTCAGTCACTTTGATAGTTTTAATAGATGATTATGAGGAATTCCCTGTCGCACATGCATTTATTTGTTATACTATATAGCGTACCTTTCTGTTGTGGTGATCTTGTTTCTTCATTTTGTGGTAATGCGTGTACCTACTTCGCATGAGAATCTGCTGTCTATAGTATACATTATACTTTACCTTTTACTTTTGACAATATTGGCATTCTGTGTTTTACTTCTTTTGGCATTGCTATCTGCTATTGTCTGGCATCTTTGCATCTTTACTTTACCTTTTACATCCTTGGTTCATTTTCATTTCAGTTTTATAGTTTGTTTGAATTTTATTTGAACAGTGTGTTCAAATTGTGTGCTAGGGTTAAATATTAAATACTCTTTACTATTATTCCCTGCTGCTTGGTTGCTTGGCTGGATGTTGACATCTGAGGTTTTCAGGTTTTGTTGGTTAATTGCTTTGCTCTGCTTATGTCGAGTCCACATATGCTCGTCTGTTTACTCGCCTGCCATGCTTCTTATGTTTAGTTGAGGGTCCGATGAGGTTAGGGTGGCGTGCCCAGTTAAAATGGGCGAGATCCGCCTCATCGGGCTCAACGATTCGGTCACCCGGGAGGAGGTAGCAGCGGCGGTGGCAACCGCAGGAGCCTGCACCGCGGAGGAGGTCAAGGTGGGGGAAATTCGCGCCCCACCCCGTGGCCTGGGGAGGGTCTGGGTGAGGTGCCCCCTCACCGCAGCCAACAAGGTCGTCGACGCGGGGAGGCTGAGAGTCGGCTGGTCCTCAGCACGGGTAGAGGCCCTGGCAGCTCGCCTCCTGCAGTGCTACCGCTGCCTGGAAACTGGACATGTCAGGCAGCGGTGTCCCTGCGGGGTCGATCGTTCGTATCGTTGCTTCAACTGCGGCGATCTGGACCATCGAGCGAGTGGCTGTACGGCCCCGCCGCGGTGCCCCCTGTGCACCGATTCAGGGCGGCCCGCGGGGCACAGGATGGGCACCAGAGGATGCCCGTCGGTCTCCGCGACGAAAGGGCGGAAGAAGTCCGCCAAAAAGACGAGCGCGAAGCAGTCACCGGCTGCATCGCCCACTGGGGTAGCGGGCCCCAGCAACGCAGGAGCAGCTGTGCAGGCAGCGGTGGAGCCGGCGCGCAATGGGGCCTAAGGGTCCTTTCCTGTAGGCCAACATCAACCACTTGGCCGGGGCGCAGGACCTTTTGCTACAAACCCTGGCCGAGTGGCAGATTGAGGTTGCGGTGGTGTCGGAGTCGTACCGCGTACTGGACCGACCCAACTGGTTCGGCGACGCGGCGGGCTCCGTCGCCATCGTCCTGGGGGGTCGGCACGTCCCCCCGCCCGCCGATGTCTTAGCACGGGGGCGGGATTTCGTGGCCGTTGACTGGGGGGGGGGGGGGGGGGGGGCGTAGCAGTGATAGGCGTGTACGCGCCACCCAACTGGTCCCTGGAGCGGTTCGAGGAGTTTCTGAACCGGGTGGGGAGCGTTCTGGTTAGCGCCCACACCCGGCCGACGTTGGTCCTCGGGGATTTCACCTCTAAGGCCGATGCCTGGGGGTCCCCGAGGACCGACGCGAGAGGAGGGGCGGTACTCCTCTGGGCGGCTAGCGCGGGGCTCCTGCTCCTGAACAGGGGCTGCGCCAGCACCTGCGTTAGGGCTCAGGGGGAATCCATTGTGGATCTGGGCTGGGCGTCCCCTGTGGCCGGGCGCTTGGTGCAAAATTGGAGGGTGGCGGCGAGGGAGACGCTGAGTGATCATCTATACACATTCAGCTACTCCCTCCCCGCCGCCCCCAGGCCGGCGCGTGGCCCGCCACTGCGTGGCTGGGTGCTGAAGAGGCTGGACAAGGACATGCTGATGGCCGCAGCCATTGCCGGGCCGGTCGCGGACGTTGAGGGGGAGGCTAAGTGGTTCCGGGAGGCGATGACCGCAATATGCGACACCGCCATGCCCCGGGCCCCGCGCCTGCCCTCCCCCCCCACGGAGGGCGGTGTACTGGTGGTCGGGCGACATTGCGGATCTCCGATCCGAGTGTCAGCACGCCCGGCGCCAGTGGCAGCGCGCCCGAAGGGCTCGAGTCCGCCACCCGGCGAGGGAGGATCTGCTGAGGGGCACATACCACGTCTTCGTGGTAGCCCAGAGGCAGGCCATCTGGGACGCGAAATCCCAGGCGTGGGAGGAGCTCCAGGGCTCTCTGAACGAGGACCCGTAGGGGCGCCCTTACCAGATGGTCATGGGAAAGCTCCGGGCACGGGCGTCCCCGGTCTCGGAGATCCTGGACCCCCAGCTGCTGACGCAGGTAATAGACAGCCTCTTCCCCCGTTGCGGGGGAACGTTGCTGTGCTTCGCGGCACCTCACGACTATGTGGACACTAAGTGCTAGGTTATCTTCTTTGGTGCATGTGTGTGCGCGTTCTTTTTGTGTCTCCCTGTAATCTGTGCGGTTCTATAAGTGTTACGGAATTGTACCAGTGATACGAGCTCGCTTCACTAATGTTTTACTGCAAGCGAACCTTGCGGTTCTATTTCGTGGCTGCGACGTACATTCATCGAGGACGTCGAGTGTTATGGGCATTGCTGATGCAGCCTCCTTATCTTGGCGACTGGTCCACCCTGATCTGCCTCACCAAATCTAAATTGACATCTACCCAACCCGACTCACGAGATGAGAACTGTGACATGAGGTTTTGAGAGAACCAAAGGAAGGTTACGTGCACTGCTGCCATTGTTGATGCTGCCTTTTATCTGGACGGCTAATCAACCTGATTTGGCATATCAATCAAGTTTGACACCTTCTCAGCCTGTCTTACGAAAGGGCAACTGCAACACACATTGCGAGCCGCCCACGGTTGTCAGAATGGTATGTCACTCCCGCACAAATAACCGAAGGAAGGGTAAGTTTGAACCAGGAAATTTTAATTTCAATCCCAGCCTCAACCCCAGTCTCAATTTCAGCTTCATACATTATAAACTAATCAAACGCAAACACAATTGCATAACCTAATTCAAACATAGTTTGCTCTCTGTTAATTACGGCGATGGCTTCTGGAAGCTGTCGTCTGCTCACCAAGTATCGGGCTCTCTGTCAGAAATATGCAAACGATTGTGCTAAACCCTCATGTAACCAAGTATAGCCTAAATCTATGAATGCTTCTTTCATATCTCTTATATATCCTGTGGCACTATGGCTCGTCTGTCCGACCAACTAGCAAAGTAGAGAACTGTATTAATTGAATTGAACTCCCTTTGGAGGCGGGGATTGTAGAATCTGTCCCCAGCTTCCTTGGCCCGACGTCGTTAAAAATGAAGCAAAACTGGTCGCGCGCGAAGTCCTTATTATAGCTAACGGCAGGTTTCACGTGCATGGGCGCGACTTGGCCACACTCCTTGGACGTTAACTGGTGGCTGATCCACTGACCTGTTTTCATCATCACCCGCAAGCGGGCGGCGGAATTCGCTCGTCGCTCGTCCGCATGTTTCTCCCATCTCTCGATGAGGCGCTTCGCCTCCAACGAGTGGCTCACGCGGATCGGCTGATCTCTGACCTGCTGAAGTCTCAATTATACTCTAACTTCAATTGTGCAACTGCTTGGGCAAGCAGCTAGGGAACTAACCAACAGCGATTATCGGCTCATCAACGGTTGAATCCATCCAATCTTAAATCTAATTTCTAGCTCGCATATATACCTAAAACCAGAGTACGGAACCTCTCATAACTCTAATGTAACCTTTCACTCTGTGAACATCGTTTCTAGCATTCTGCTGATCCTAAATCCTGAAATAGTGATCAGCAGCCTATTTTGTGAACTTACATTTATGGCCCCTTAGCTTCAACTCCCACGTTAATACAAAACTCAATTTACGAATCCCTCTCAACTTCTAATTACTAGTATAGATTCATAATTATGAATTATGAATTATCAACTCTAGCTCCCTGTTATCCTTAATTTGGAAATGTTGAACTATAACATACTCTTTTATGCAAACTACATTCTATCAACCTAAATATAATTGCATTTCCTGCGTTGCATGACTGTCAATCGGCAACCTCAAACTCCAGGCTCATCACGTTCGTGTCCTGGTTCTTTGCTGGGCTATGATTTGAAATATGGAATTGAATTTCCCCTGGAGGCGGGGGTTACAGAATACGTCTCCAGCCTCCCTGGCTTGTCTTAAAAGGCGACTAAAAATGGACCTCGCGCGGAGTCTCTCCAGATTGGCGCCTTCAGGCCGTCGTACACGGACGCGGCTCGCTTGCAGTTCTTCTTACATCGGCCGATGGTCGTCTCATCGACTTAGCTCTGGACATTACGTGCGAATGGGCTACTTAATTCGCTCATTGCCCGCCGGTACGCGCCTTTCACCCGCTTGACGAGACGCTTAAAACTTCTAGTTCTCACGCCTAATTTTAAATCCAATCATGAAAACTCAACTCTAATACATGCTTCATTGTCCGAATACCTACCTATCTTCCTGGCAACGCTTAATTTTGAGAAAGATTCGCATCAATTGCCTTCGCGGGACTGTATTAGTTGCCTCTTAATTTTATTCTTATGATAAGTTAATTCAAATCTTCGACACTTCTCAATTCTCAATCATAATACTAACATAGTCCTTCAACTACGAATCATTGACCCTGGTTCCTTGTCAACTTTAGAATTTTTGACTATTTCAAGATTGCGTTTCATCAATTTAATCATAATTGCATTTTGCACAGCATGATTTTCAATTGATGACCTGGAGTTTCAGGCGTATTAAGCTCGCGTCTCGACCCTCTCCCGGACTCCGATCCGCGGTTGATTTTCCTTACCGTACTCCCCGTGTGGGCCCTTCCCAACTGCTATTTGCCAATGGTGACGGAACTCGTTAACCCGGCTTCGGACTGCCTGCATACTGCACCCATTAAATTTTTAAGTCGGATTTTGTATGGGTGGGGCAAGTTGCCCGTGCGGAAGTGCTCCTTCGCGGCTCACCTTCCTCCCTGCTCTCGCTCAGCGTGGCCTCACGAGTACGACTTCGCCTCAATTTTCCAGACACGCGAATAATATTCTTGGCATCGATTGTGCCGGTAATGATCAACTCAATGAATGAACCCTACCTTCGAACTTCTGTGTATGTGCCCTATTTTATGACACGAGTACAGCATTCCTATTACTGGACTGGGTAAACACAAACATTAAGTTATGGTCAAGCAATAATGCCTGCAAGGCGTCCATTTATTAATAACATTCTCCGTAACTCCTTACCTTCCCTTACAAATGTTTTCTTGACTTATAAATTCACAGATAAACTCGCAGATACAATAATACACATACTAAACTCACATACTTAACTCACATACCCGCAAACATAATTAGGTGGTCGGGTTGAGTACGTGCGTGTGTTTGGCTTGCCCTCACTAGTGCCATTAATTTCGCCGGTCTGGCCTCACCGGCGCCCGCGGCCACCCCTCGCCCGGGATCCGCGTGTGCCGCGGGAGTGACGGGAGCCTCGCCGGCGGACTCGACGAGGCACCATTAACCCTGCGCGTTCTCTTGCTCTCTCCACACTCTCCTTTTTGGTCATCACCTCGGTTACAAACGATATAAGAGAGCGTCGCCTTCGTCTATCCAGAAGACAACTTGCAAACGACTCCAGAGTCAGCTCCCCTACCTCCAGGTACAGAAGTGTTCGTTGCACTGCCCAACGATCACACACAAACACTGTGTGGCACGCATCATCGTCCACTGGAGGATCGCAAAACCAGCAGCTCGGGGACGGACTTCTTCCTATCCGATGGAGATAATGAGCAAAGCATGCGGGACCTGTCATCACCTGCGCCAGATTAAAGGTTAGGTAACGTGCTCCATTGCTCTCCACCCACGCCTCGATGTTGGGAATCAGCCTGCGAGTCCAGGCGCCGCTCTCCGCGGTTGTACATCGAGTTTGCCAGCGGTCAAAGATGTCATATTCCACCACCTGCGGCAGATTCACGCGCTCCTCCGGGTCCTCCGCCTCCTCGTACCCATACAAAGCGGCCCTGGCCCTTATTAACAAGTCCCACGGCATGCAACCTGACAGCGCGCACAATGCCTCTGATGAAACGGTACGATACGCGCGTGTCACGCGCAGTAACCCCAACCGCTGTGTCGATGTCAATCGCTGTCTCACACATCCGGACTCCACCGCCTCGCTCCATACCGGAGACGCATACCAAACTATAGATTCTAGCACTCGGTAATACAGCAAACGCGGTTACGGAACGCATCCTCGTGGATTCGGTAGCAGCCACGAGAGGTGCTGCGCTACTTTCACTGCCTTCTAACATACCCGGCTCATTTGACTATGAAAGAGTCTGCTATTACTGAACATCACACCAAGGTACCTTCGAGCGCGATGTCCTGATTATCGCGGCCTCGTACAATAGTACAAGACCGTCGGGTACGCGCCGCCCAGTTAAGAGCACTGCTTCAGTTTTCTCTTTCGCGAGAAACAGTCTCTCTCTCTCGTACCACGCCCCACCACACGTAAGACATGTTCTGCCAGCTCGCGCACTCTGTCTAATGATCGGGCTACTATAAGTAGCGCCATATCATCCGCGAAACCCACGGTTGTCACGCCTGGTGGCAGCAGCACCTCCAGCAGCCCGTCGTACGATAGGTTCCACAACAGTGGTCCCAACACTGATCCTTGTGGCAACCCACCAAATACAGCTGCTTCCACCCACTCACCGCTTGGCGTCCGGGTTCCCACTCTTCGCTCGCTTAAATAGCTACGTAACATGTCCATTATTATCGTCGGAAACCCACGGCGCTCGGCTGCAGCCAGGATGCGGTCCCAACGCACTGTATTAAATGCATTTTTCACATCCAGGGTAATTAGCAGACAGTGATTTCGCCCTCTGCGCGCACGATCCCACTCCGACATGACCACCTTCATCGCCTGATGAGTTGATCTGCCCTCCGTGAACCCAAATTGACGCACCGACAGCCCTCCAGACAGGCGAATCGCTTCTAGCATTAACACGCGCAAAGCATATTCGAAACACTTCCCCATGTCTGACAGCATGCAAAGCGGTCGAAGGTCGGAAAGAGAATTACAGGCTTTCCCGGCCTTCGGTATTAAAGCCAGACGCCCTACTTTCCAAGCCCTTGGAAAGTATCCTAGCCTCAGACAGGAATTGAAAAGGGCACAAACCCAGCCGGATGCAGTGTTACGCAGAACGTGAACGGCCTCGCCAGGGATTTCATCTGGACCCGGAGCTTTTCCTTTCTTCAACATCCCCATTGCGTACCTCACATCTTCGTTCGTGAACACGTCCCCCTGGCGCGAGGTGCCCTCCCCTGGGCTTCAGCATCTCTTTCTGGTGTTAGGAGGAACAGCGCTTGACCCTGCGGCTACCCCCGCGATCTCGCGTGCGTTGGATGCCGACGACGTTGACGCTCCTTCCTGACGAGGCCAGATCAATGAAGCCTGCGCTGCTTCTTCTCCTCTTGCTTCGTCTTCCTCCTCTTCTTCTGCTGCACTACTCCTTGGGATGGCAGCCTCTTCTTGTCGCTCCTGCTCCACCACGCAAAGCGCGGACACCGTTGCGTGGAACTCCTCTCGGTTGAGGCGAACCAGGGGCGACTTCCCCTTCAGACGATTCATGACCGCCTTGTAGGGTTTCCCCCACGGATCTTCTTCGATAGTCGAGACCATCTCACTCCACGATGCCTCTTTAGCTCGACGCAATGCCAAGGATAAGGCACGTCGGCTTTCCAACATCTCCATGCGATACGGGTGCGCCTGCTGTCGTGCTGCCGTCGGGCTCCGGCGAGCCACCTTCTGCCAGCGGTGGCGGAGACGCTTTGCTTGGAGACAGGGATCTGCTATCTCCTGGCTCCACCATGGTACATTTTGTATTTTCCTCCTCTTGCGGGTCGGCAATGGTGTACGGGTTGACTGAAAGAGCGTCTCTAACTCCTCAATCACTTCATCAATTTCGGCCACGGTGCACAGCGGCGGTAGCGCGGACTGTTCCGATGGACCGGCTGCTGCAGCTCCTCTCTCTTGACTACGTTGAACTGTTGGATCCAGGGATCCTGGCATCGGTAACTGACCCCTCACTATTTCCCTCCACGCCTCCATGTCCGGGCGACCTAGTCTCGCCTCCCAAAGAGAATCCTCGGGCGAACCAATAGCCTCTGGTCTCGCTTTAAATCGATGAACAAGATAGCCGTGATCCGACCCCGAATAGCGCGTGGAGACTGTGGACCTAGATATTCGACCGTGGAGGCTGCGGCTACACGCAAGGGCATCGATTCGAGAACACACGCCACCACGCTCGAATGACGGGCCTCCTTGACTTGCCACGGGCATCAGCCCTGCTTACTCGATCAAATTCATCATACGGTGACCGCGTGAATCCACGCCATCTGATCCCCAGTGCGGAGAGCGGGCATTGAAATCCCCGGCGATTATAATCGGTTTCCTAACACTTGACAGACATGTCGCAAGACCCCGTAATTTACATTCAAAGCTTTCTATAGTTAGTGATGGTGAGAAGTAACAACTCACTATCACAAACTCGCGAGTCTCCAATGCCACGCATCCGTCTGTCTCAAACACCTTTCTAGTCACCCCCATGTCGGAGCTAGGACGATTCGTATATCACACGCAGGTTGAGCTGCTCCTGTCCTGATGCTAATTCGGATGAGGATTAAACGGCTCACTGATGACGACTATATCCGCGCGAACCTCGTTCACGGCCTGCCACAAGAGATCCTGTGCCGCGCGGCATCTGTTTAAATTGATCTGCAGTACGCTGAACGCAGACATGTTTTCCTCTTCTCTTTCTTCTTCGGCTCGGAGATTTAGCAGCACAGTAACGTAGCTATCGGAACAAAAGGAAACGGGCACTCTTAAGTACAAGGATCTACATTTAAGTCGAAATGAACTGACATGGCAGTGATCAACACTTACTGCGACTTGTAACGGCAATGACAACCCCGGTTATGACCCTCACGGTACAAGGATCCTAAACCACAGTAAACAATGAGTAACATGGGTTCGGAAAGCAAAGCAAATTACTTATCATCTATAACTTAAATCTGAATCAAAAGGGGGAAAAGAAAGGAAGGGACAGAGAATAAGAGAAAGGAAGGAAAAAGGGAAGGGAAAAAAAGGGGGAAAGAGGGGGAGAAAAGGGAACAACTATAGCACGGAAGGGATTGTTTCAACTGACTCGCATCAATCTGCGTGCATCGCCCTCCCTCTCCGCCCTGCCCTATCAACTTAATTCAACTCACGCAACCCAATCCAAGGATGAAGCGGGACAGCGGGCTGACCTGACCCGACTTAGAAACAAGTCATGGAACCACTCGACAACGTGAAGCGAAGTCAAGCCAAGCCAGGATTTAACTGAATATATTTAATTAATTAAGCTAGTCAAGATCGAACTAATTCAATCAACTTCATCAAGAGTAAGGATAGAACTAAGCAATTAGTATCAGGACTCCGGCAAACCGAACAGCTATTTACAGTCATCATTCGGCCAATATCCAGCATGGTTGACAATCAAGGACTAACCAGCTACGTATTAATAGGAGCAACGGCAGCGGAACTAACACCAACATCAGCAACAATAGTAGTGTTTAAACGGGCAGGCTGAACAAACAAGGATGGTGTGATAATCGTTAATCGACCAATGATCACTCAATACTTACTTACTCAGCGATGCTTGTCGTAGGATGACTGATAGTGATCGGCTGCGTCGCTCATCCTCTGTTTTACTCCTCCTTCCTCTTCTTCTTCACCCGCCTCTGCTATAGACGCGTTGGCGCGTGGGCGTTGTCGGCGACAGCGGGTCCTTTTCGCTGCGAGGATGAGCAGTGTGCTGTGGTGTGCTGTGCTGATCTGCTGCGCTTAGTTATGCACAATAACCCCTCACTGCACCACGGCGCACGTATCGACACACGCGTATTGCTCCAAACTTCGATTCGGAGCAGCACAAACAGCGCGAACTAGCGACTTCCCCAGTTAGAAATGTACTAAATGAAGGCCCCTACGAGGTGCCCCAATTTATATCCAGAGCGGCCGGCAATCGTTGTGGCTGGGGGAACCTGCGAGAGGTAGTCCCTCACCCTTGAGCCTCGCTTTCGAGACACGCGCTTCGGCACACTCCCCTAGCTTTCTCGCCTCCCCTCGATCGAAGCAGGTGTCTCGTGGTCGTCTTCAACAAAGCCCGGCAATCCAAAACTTACCAAGCCTTCGATGAAAGGACCTAATCAAGTCAACATTAATGACGTGAATGAATTACAATTAAATCAATTGCACTCACTGATCAATAACGGTCAAGGGTGCTGACTTAATAAAGCATAGACCGGACTTTCGATTATATCAGATCCTATTTGCTGTGGAAGTATAGAATCAAGTCTCCCCTGGAGGCGGGGGTTACAGAATACGTCTCCAGCCTCCCAAGCCTGTCATTAAAGGCGACTTAAAAGGCACCGCGCGTTTAGCCCCTCTAGATAGGCAGCAACAAGCGGACATGCACGGATGAGGCCCGTTCGCATCCCTTCGGACACCGGCCGATGGGTGACTCGTTGACCCGGTTCCGGCCGCTTCCTGCGAGTGGGTGACGTCATCCGCTCATCACCTGCTTGTACGTGCCTCTCACCCGCCTGACGAGGCGCCCTGATACTTCTAGCTCTCACGTCTAATCTTAAATTCCAATCTTGATAACACAATTCTAAGGTCTGCTCCTTTTTCCGAACACCTACTTCTCTCTCTGGAAACAAATTTTGAAAGCATTCCGCACCAACTTTCTCTCGCGGAAATTGTATCTAATTACCTCCGTATTTAATGATAAGTTTAAAATTCAAGGTTTGACCCGTATCAACTCTCAATTATAATATTATCGCGGTCTTCAAGTGCGGATCACCAATTCTAGTTCCCTTCCAATTTTAGATTTTGTTGAACATTGAACTTGTAATGTAAAGACCGAACGCGAAATGGCGGGCCCCCGCGGACCCGCAACCGCGAGACCGCGAGCGCCCAGGTTCGCGGCGCGACCACCAGGCGGCGACCGCGAGAACCGCGGAACTCGCGAGACAGACGGCCTCGCGAGCATACATATACCGCGCCGCGAACCAGGGAAAGGCAGATCTACTCTCCGAAGCGAGTCTCACGACAAGCGATAACGAAGTACGATCAACGTCATTTTTGGGCTCCTACAAACCTCCTCCAACAGTGTTCGTCGGACGAGACGCGTACCGCGGTCATCCGTCGATAGCTCCACTGTATCCGACCAGCCACTGCCGGGGACTCTCCCGGACGGCATCCCGACCGCCGGCCTGGACGCACACGGTATCCGAGCGCCCACCGGAGCCACGGTTTGTTTCCGATTGTCGAGGCAGGACGAGACGCGCACTGCGGTCGTCCGCCTCAGGGACATCTCCACCCGCTCCCGGAGTATCATCCGCCCGCCTCCGCCGCAATCCGCCGGGTCACACCCGCGCCGCGATCGTACCGCACCGCGCCGCGACCACACCGCGCCGTAGGATAAGTTCATTAGATTGGAAGGACGCTCAGGGCCATAGAATAAGCATACTGTAAAATAAGCGTACTGTAGGATAAGCATACTGTAGGATAAGCATACTGTAGAATAAGCATATTATAGATACGCGAACCTAGGCTAAGTATACTGTAACGAACTCACTATAATAAACCACGTTATTCCGCTAATCATTGCACCAGGTCTTACCCGAACCCCGGACTCCCCGACTGAGTCGGCACCCCGGCGGAATTAACCGTAACAAACTCTATTACATTTTTCAAATTACATCTTAATCAATTTAATCAAATTTAATTTAAATCGCATTTTCTCCGGCGTACAATCTCCAATTAGCTCCCTCGAATCTCGCACGCATTATGCTCGCGTCTCGGCTCTCCTCCGGATCCCGACTCGCGGCTTCTTCTCTGATCTCCCCCCCGGCGCTCGTTCTTTACGGCATCCCGTGCTTGATCTTTCCCTCTTGCTATACCTGCTGGGCAGTGGAGCGAGATCGATCGGCCCGATTCTTCCTCTTGCCGGCTGACTCTCGACGAACCATGATCCTATCTACTCTATTCTTTTGGACCCTCCTGCTGTACGCGAATTTGTAGCTCCCTCCATGCGGCATCTCCTACGCATCCACTACACCTTGATAGTCAGGCACGGGTACTTTTCCGACATGACTCCCGCGCCCGTCAGCGTGCCCCTGCATATTTATTTTTTGTCAGCTACGCTTCACGTGAACAATAAAACTCCGACTTCTTTATTTTCCTGATTGTTTCCATTCTCCTTTGTCTCCTTCTGGTCGCTCGAGCAGGCCTCCTAGTTTATGCTACTGCCTTACTCTGCTTTACTGCTTCACTGTACTTTCACTCTATTACTCTATTATTCCTTGCGAACTCGCACCGCTTTTACCCTACGTCGCCTCCTTTAACGCCTTGCTCCTCATTGCCCGTTTATTACCCATCACCTACTTTATCGCCTACCCTACCCGACACCTGGTACAGCTTAACTCCAAATGTACCGTATGCCGCTTTACAAACTTTCCGCTTACAGCTGTTTCTGGCTGTTTTCCGTTGTTCTCTACCGTCCTTTTTCCCTATTCCTCCATTTATTTCTTTATTTATGTTTTTATTTCTCCACTATTTTCACCTTTTACATTCTGCTCAGGATCCACACCCATTCTTACTGTACACATCTGCTTTTACTTTTAAATTTTCAGTTTCTATGTGTTATGTTATCTTAATTCAAGATTCTCAGAACCCCCTTAATTTCAAGTACAATTCTTCACCTTGATCACCCATTTTAGCCTCCCCATAACTTTAATTCTAAGATAACGAGCATTTATTCATCTACATCGCATCCGCACAAATTATATTTAATTACTTTTAGACTACGATTTCCGCGATCAACTCTACCCTCAATTTAAATTCAATTTAAAGTCCAAATCCAGAACTCCTCCCGGGTCTCAAGTCTAACCAACACAATTTCACAACCCCAAATCATAAAGCTTAATTTGTCACTAATCTTAAATCCTGGAAACTTCTAGCTCTAACACATTTACTGTGGAAGACTACATCCCATCCTCCCCTGGAAGCGGGGGGTTACAGAATACGTCTCCAGCCTCCTTGGCTTGTCGTAAAAGGCGACTAAAAAGGAACCGCGCGCGAAGTCCCTTCAGGTAGACA
The DNA here is from genome assembly GCF_907164935.1 of Osmia bicornis bicornis. Classification (NCBI taxonomy): domain Eukaryota; kingdom Metazoa; phylum Arthropoda; class Insecta; order Hymenoptera; family Megachilidae; genus Osmia; species Osmia bicornis. Next base: position 91,885 of record NW_025791435.1, on the reverse strand, counting down.
ACGACGAGCCCGTCGCACACGAACGCGGCTCGCTCGCAACCCTTCGGATACCGGCCGCTGGCTGACTCATTGACCCAGTTCTGGCCACTACCTGCGAGCGGGTGACGCAATCCGCGCATCGCCCGTTTGCACGCGCCTCCCATCCACCCAACGAGACGCTAAAATCTCACAGTTCTCGCGCCGGCTCTAAAATCCAAACTTTGAAAACCAAATTAACGTATGCTTTATCGCCCGAACACCTACTTCTCCCTTTGTCAAATTTTGAAAACAATCTGTATCAACCTTATTTCGCGAAAATCGTATTTAATTACCCCTAGATTTAATTTAATCTTCACGACAATCCTAAAAGTTAGTTTCGACACGTATCAATTCTCAATTATAATTTCAACGTGGCTTTTTAACTACAAATCATCAATTCTAGCCTCCTGATAATTCTCAGATTTTGATAAATTTTGAACTTTATTACACTTTTCAAATTACATTTTATTAATTTAATTAAAATTTTAATTTTTTCGCGCGCGCAATTTCCAATCAGCGACCTCGAATCCCGGATATATTACGCTCGCGTCTCGGCTCTCCTCCGGTTGCTGAATTCGCGGCTTCTTCTTTGATCCCCTGCGCTCGCTCCTCGCAGCATCCCAAGCTCGAACGGTCCCTCTCGTCGTACCCGCTGGCAGTGGATCGAGACCGGCCGGCCTGATTCTTCTTCTCGCCGGCCGACTCTTAGCGAACCACGACCCTACCCGCTCTTCTCCTCAGATTCTCCGATTGCATACGTACTATACGTAGCATCCCGCTTACGGTACCCTTACATACGTGTAGTATAGAATTGAATCGGTACCCTTACATACGTGTAGTATAGAATTGAATCGGTACCCTTACATACGTGTAGTATAGAATCGAATGAATTGAATCTGAATGAATGGATGAATGCATGCGACAAACGACACGAACCTACCGAGCGCTACCGCGTGCTCTCGCATGAGCATCCCCTCGTTCGAAAACTTTTCGCGTCCTCTTCCATGCCCGGAATTCGCTCATCGAGAGATTTAGCTCACCCAAATGTGTGTTGCGGTCGAAGGTGTCCAAGCGACCCGGGCATCCCCCATTCGCGGGCTCTCACGAGCACTCCCTCGTTTACGCGTTGCGCTTCGCATTCTCTCCTTCATCTGGAATTCGCCCGCCGGGTGGTCCAGTTCACTCTTACGAGTGCTGCTGTCACTGGCGTCCAGGCGACCCGGAACCCTCGCGCACCGACATTCCTTCGATCACGCGATACCTTACGTTTCCATTCCTGAAACCGGATTTCGCCCATCAAGAGGACAGCTCACTTAACCCGGTGCTGCTGCCCCTGATGTCCAGGCGATCCGGCCTTACCTGCCGCGAGCTCACACGAGCTTCCTACGGAGACGACTTACCCTACGCGCTCTATCCTTAACCTGGAACTCGCCCATCGACCCAAAATTGTATTTTGGCTGCAGATGTCCAGGCGATCCAGGTCGGTTCGGTACGCGTTTTAAAGGGCATCGTTGCGCGTTGGCAATGCCCTTTCGCGAGTCCACCTATGCTTGGTATTTGCCCATTAAGAGACTTAGCTCGCCCAAATGTGCGTAGCGGTCGCTGGTGTCCAGGCAACCCATGCTTTCCTTTCGCCCGCTCTCATGGGTGCATTCCCCAGTGCGCGTAACCAAATCCAGACCTGAACTCCGCTCATCGAGAGGCTTAGCTCACCCAAATGTGTGATGCGGTCGCTGGTGTCCAGGCGGCTCAGGCTCTCCTTTTCTCGCAATTTTGCGAGTTCTCCTGCGTTTTCGCGACCTCTCCCGGGCTGAAATTCGCCCATTGGGAGGCTTAGCTCGCCCAAATGTGCGTTGCGGCCTCTGATGACCAAGCGACTCAGCTTATCCCATCCATTTCCGGCGTAGCAAACACACGGATAGGGAAAGCAACTCTTCAAGGAAAATTTTACACTGTCGGCGGTGTGTACGCACAGCGGCTGCAGGGTGCCCACCTAATGCATTCTGTACCTTCTGTGGCTAAATGATTTCACCGTCGGCCAAAACGAGCCTGCGTCATGAGCGGAGGTGCGCTGGGGTTTATCCGCGACGTTCTCGGGCGACTGAACGCCTTTAGGTCGTCCGAGTCGGTCGATGGGTGAGCAACATCGTGGCTAAACAGTATGCTCTCCATCAAAGCCCTTTGAGGTTGCCGGAGGTGTCTGTGGCTGATACGGAGCAAGTTTTTAGTGGGTATTGGGGTACTGTAACGATCCAACTCAGGGAAACTTGTTTTGGTATGTACCTTTGAGTCCTACACTGCCCGAGACCCCTCCTAACCCGACGGGTCCCTCGCGTACGTAAATGTATTTTCTTGCTGTCAAAATATAAAAAAAGAAAGTATAGAATTGAATGAACTGAATGGATGGATGAATGCATGTGACAAACGACACGAGCGTTCCGAGCGCTACCGCGTGCTCTCGCATGAGCATTCCTTCGTGCGAAAAATTTTTCGCGTCCTCTCCCACGCCCGGAATTCGCCCATCGAGAGATTTAGCTCACCCGAATGTGTGTTGCGGTCGATGGTGTCCAGGCAACCCAAGACTTCCTTTCGCTCGCTATCATGCGTGCATCCCTCGGTGCGCGTAACCAATTCCAGGCCCGAAATCCGCCCATCGAGAGGCTTAGCTCACCCAAATGTGTGAAGCGTTCGCTCGTGTCCAGGCGGCTCGGGCTCTCCTATCTCTCGCATTCATGCGAGCACTCCTTCGTTTTCGCGACCTCTCCCAGGCTGAGATCCGCCCATCGAGAGGCTTAGCTCGCCCAAATGTGTGTTGCGGCCTCTGGTGACCAAGCGGCTCAGCTCAATCCTACACATCTCCTGCGGAAACATACGGGTAGGGAAAAATGATTCTGCAAGGATAATGCACAGTTCCGGCGGTGTGTACGCACAGCGGCTGTAGAGTGTCCACCAACGCACTCTATACCTTCTGTGGCTAAATGAAATCACCGCCGGTCAAAATAGCTTGCGTTATAAGCGGAGGTGCGCTGGGGCTTACCCGCGACGTTCTTGGACGTCTGAACGCCTTTAGGTCGTCCGAGTCGGTCGATGGGTGAGCAACATCGTGGCTACACAGTATGCTCTCCATCAAAGCCCTTTGAGGTTGCCGGAGGTGTCTGTGGCTGATACGGAGCAAGTTTTTAGTGGGTATTGGGGTACTGTAACGATCCAACTCAGGGAAACTTGTTTTGGTATGTACCTTTGAGTCCCACACTGCCCGAGACCCCTCCTAACCCGACGGGTTCCTCGCTTACGTGAATGTATTTTCTTGCTGTCAAAATATATAAAAAATAAATAAAAAGGTTAGGTTAGGTTAGGTTAGGTTGGTGATTCCCGCTCGACGCGTCGAGGAGAGCGGACGTGTTTCGTGGTCGCTCCGCGGTCAGATTTGCAACGCGGTGTATAGTTGCTTAGATATTCGCGTTTTTTGTTAGAATCATTTTATTGTTTGTTCGGAAGTACTAATGTGTCGTTTTTCAATTAAATATTGTATTAATTTATTAATAATCAATAAAAACGTGGTGTGCGTGTTACGCGGCATTTCGATGTCGTGTTTCCGGTGTTCGTGGTGCTAATTATAAACATTTGACATTATTTAAGGATAATTCTGATTAATTGTGAACGTTTCGTAGTGTAATTCCGCGTTTTTTGAGTGATTTTGCGATTAATTTGGTTAAGGAAGTGGATGCAAGAACTGACAGGTTTTCAAGATGGCCGCTGTAGTTGAAGAAGGACAGACGGCTGCACGCGCGGCCAGGGCCTTGGATAGAAGAGGACAGACGATGTGAAATTAGGTCAACGGTTCGGTGACGTATTAGCTTTATTTGTTTTTTATTCTTTTATTACCATTTTGTGTCTGTTGCGCGGATTTATTAAGTGTATTAAGCGTTCTTGTGTGAAAGTGCTTCGTTATTTTTCGATATTTTTGATGTTTTATAATTATTGTGTTCGTGATATTAATTTACTTCATTAATTTACTTTATTATTGCTATCTCGTGGCATATGTTTGGCCGGCACGTTATTCTGTTGTCTTATTTAATTTATTTAATTTAATTAATTATTTATTTATTAACGTAGTCAATTAGTCGATTATTAGTCGATTATTCGATTATCCGGTTTTCCGGTGTTTTTCTGCGGTATAGTTCTTTTCGCTTATTTATCTATCGTATTTCTCATTTTCTTATCTGTCAGTATTTTACTGTGTTTTAATCTAATTTATATAATTTATTTCCTGGTTCGTTTCATTATTCAGTGTTTTATATTTTATTTTCCTTTGCCTATAGTTTTATAATGTGTTTAATAAATCTGCGCAACTTGTGTATCGCTACGCGATTTAATTGATTGATTTATTGTTTAATTGTTCAGTTTATTTATTTATCGTTTTATCGTTTTATCGCATTCACCGCTGGTATTTTACATTATTTGCTACTTTCGGTGGTTTAATATCGGTGGTGTAGTATATTAGTTTACGTGGCTTGCATTGCAATATTGCTGCTTCGTCGTATGATTACATATTTCGTATTTTCATTTTCATATTGTATATTCCAGTTTCGGTACATAGTTCATATGTTATATTTATATTCCATATCTTATTCATTATCTTTCGTGGTTCCTTTTATTTATCTTATTTCATTTCATTTTATTCTATTTCATTTTATCTCATTTCATATTAATCTATTTCATCCTATTCTATTTTATTTTATCCTATCTTACATTATTTTATTTTATTCTATCTTATTTTATTTCGTTTCATTTTATTTTATTTCATTCCATTTTATTTTATTTCATTTCATTTCATATTAACCTATTTTATCTTATCCTATTTTATATTATTTATTTTATGGTATTTTATTTTATTTTATGCTATTTTATCATCTATTCATATTCATATTTCATATCTCATGCTATTTATGTCATTTGCGGTGCGGCACCGTATTTATTTTATTTATTTTGTTGCTATGTGCATCGGTTTGTTCTTTTAGCGCGTTGCTAATAGTTTACACAGGTGTTTGCGAGTTCACGTGGTCTGAGTGGACAGAATAAATGAGACACACCTTGCAACAAACACGACTCGTTTATTGCGCGTCAACTATTTACAATTCACGTACAAACACAAAACGTGCACGATCACACCGCGTGGTCAACGTACAGAAATAGCGCGTGGTCGAAGCGTGGTCAATTTGCACTTTACACAAGTGAAATCGTGGACAATGCGTGGTCAAAAAGATTGTTATATTAACAATGAAAGCTTGATCTAAGCGAGAGCGAAAACAAACGAAACGCGTGCGTGTACTCTGAGCGTTCGATCAAGAAGGACGAAATCGATGATGGCGTCGATCGTGCCGGTTCCGCGTGGAGAGGGGACCGCGTGGACAAAGGGGGCCCGTGAGGTGCTGCCGCTATCGGTAACGACGCACCAACGAATTACTTTCGCTGCCAACTTCGTCACGCTGCGTGTACGTAGGGAATTTCGCCAACATTTCCCCCCTGCCATCAGCGACTGGTCGATGATGTGGTCTGCGTGTCCGCGTCGTCCTGAGAGGACTGATGAAGAATGGGCCGTGTGAGCGTCGTGGTGGCCGTCTTGAGCTCGACGACTCTGGTCAATCCGTCCTTGCCTGGTAGGAGTTTGAGAACCCGTGCCATGGGCCATTTTCCTGGGGGCAAGCGTTCATCAGTAATAAGAACAAGAGTGCCTACCTTGATCTCATTTGACGGGTGATGCCACTTCGAGACTGCTTGGAGTCGTTGAAGATACTGCGTGGACCAGAGCCTCCAAAACTGTTGGGGACGCTGTTGCAGAAATTGCCACCTTGACAATCGGTTGACTGAGACGTCGAGAAGCGTGGGCTCTGGCACTGCGTTGAGCGGCGATCCGATCAGGAAATGTCCTGGTGTAAGGGCTGAGAGGTCGTCTGGATCATCGCTGAGTGGTTCCAACGGTCTTGAATTGAGGATGGCTTCGATCTGCGCGAGCAATGTTATTGATTCCTCGAACGTCAGCAAGGCATCCCCAATCGTTCTCTTCAGATGGAATTTGAGAGACTTGACCACCGCTTCCCATTTTCCACCCATGTGTGGAGCGGCAGGAGGGTTGAAGTGCCACTGCGTACCATCCTTGGCGAGTAAAGCTGCGAGGTCTTGATTTTCGCGTGTGCTGTCCTTGAACTGTTTCTGCAACTGCGCGTCTGCTCCTTGGAAGTTGGTGCCGCAATCTGAGTAGAGAGAGGCTGCAGTTCCTCTCCTTGCTGCGAATCTGCGAAAGGCTGCGATGAACGCGTCGGCTGAGTAATCGGTGACAACTTCCAGATGAACAGCTGATGTTGCGAAGCAGACGAATACGCAAATCCACCCTTTCTGTGTCTTGGCTCCTCTGCCTTTCCAAGTCTTCAGCGTGAGCGGTCCTGCGTAGTCCACCCCTGTGTGGGTGAACGGGCGTGATGGAGTGACCCGACAAAGAGGTAGTTGGCCCATCAGTTGATGGGCACGGATCCCCCTCTGCCGAGCACACTTCACACACCTCAGGATATGCGTTTTCACTGGAGCTCGTCCACCGAGAATCCAGTAGCGTTGTCTGAGAAAAGCGAGGGTGGATTGCGTACCTCCATGCATGGTCTGACGATGTGCGTGGTCGATGAGCAGTGCAGAGAGTCGTGAATCACGAGGCAAAATAACAGGATGTTTGCCATCGTGCGAGAGTTCTGAATGTTGGAGGCGTCCGCCTACCCTGGCGATTCCTTGATGGTCGAGGTAAGCGGTGAGCCTCGTGAATGGATGAGTTGTTGGAAGCGTTGTTCCCTTGGCGAGTGCAGCGAGTTCGTCTTTGAAGAATGCGGACTGCGTGGCCTGAATCCAGTAGATTCTGGCCTTCTCCATATCAGCTGCTGAGATAAAATGCGTGGGCGAAGCGTCCTGTCGTTTGAACAGCTTGTCCACGAATTTGAGGCAAAGAGCGGTGATTCTGAGTAGTCTGTGAAAGGAAGAATATTTATAGATCAGTTCCCATGAATATTCCTTTGCGTTTGCGTTAGACGTGTGCAGTGAAACCACAGCACGAGCTTCTGGAGCTCCTAGCTCGTCTGCGTCTACACTGGTCTGAGTGGGCCATGCGTTCTGTGGTTGCGTGATCCACGGTGGTCCCGTCCACCAGAGCGAGTGCTGTTGAAGCTGTTCTGTCGTCATGCCTCTTGACGCGCAGTCAGCTGGATTCGATGATCCTGGTACATGCCTCCAGTGAAAGTTCTGCGTGATCTCCTGGATCTGGATTACCCTGTTGCGAACGTAATCCTTCCATTTGGAGGGGTGCGTTTTGATCCACGCAAGCGTGACTTCTGAATCCGTCCACAAAAATGTCTGAGAAACGTTCATGTTCAAAGTAGCGTGAACATGACGTATCAGTTTAGAGAGTAGCAGCGCTGCTGTGAGTTCTAACCTCGGGATGGTCAGACGTTTGAGTGGTGTCACTCGCGTTTTCGAGCAGACAAGTGAAACTTGGGTACCCGTGGACGGTGCCTGTACGACGAGATAGACGACGGCTGCCATTGCGAGGACTGATGCATCAGCGAAGCCATGAAGTTCAACTGTAGACGTGGTCGTGGTGTTGAACCATCGAGGGATGGAAAGCTTGGCCAAGCTGGTTAGATCTTCCCTGATGCATAACCATCGTTGAGTAATGTGAAGTGGCAGAATGTCGTCCCAACTGAGTTCCTGTAACCAAAGCTCTTGAATAAGAATTTTAGCTCTGATAATTACAGGTGCAACAAAACCGAGTGGATCAAAGAGTTGAGCTACTTCGGAGAGAATGAGGCGTTTTGTAAATTGCGTGCGCTGCGTGGCTGATATGGTCGAAAAGTTGAGCGTGTCCTGTTGTGGAATCCATTTAATTCCGAGAATTTTGGTTGCACAGTCGTCGAATGAGATTACTGCGTTAGTCTGTTCTGGTGCGAGGTCTTCTAGCAACGATTTGCTTGTGGAGTGCCATTTTGCGAGTGGAAATCCACCCGCTTGACACAACTGCGTTAGCTGATTTGCAACGTCCTGTAGATGTTCTGCGGTGTCTGCGCCACCAAAAATGTCATCGACATACCTGCCATTTTTGATGGGTTCCACGGCAAGGGGATATTTCGACCCTTCGTCGTCAGCGAGTTGCAAGAGTGTTCGGACAGCCAAGTACGGTGCAGCTTTCGTTCCGTACGTGACCGTGGTCAGCTGGTACTGCGTTTCTTTCTGCGTGTCATCAAGCCAGAGTATCTGCTGCAAGCTCCAGTCATCTGGATGCACCTTAATTTGTCGGTACATCTTCGTGACGTCAGTTGCAAACAGATGTTTGTATCTTCGTATCCAAATGAGAAGATCTGCGATATTCAGCATCAGATTTGGACCAGTATGTAGAAGATCGTTCAGCGAGTATCCTGATGAAGTTGGACTGGAGCCATTGAAAACCACACGCAATGCGGTGGTCGTGCTGCCCAACTTCAGAACGCCATGATGCGGAAGAAAGTACTGAAACGGACTAGTTATTGAGTCGTTGTTCAGTCTTACCATATGACCAAGTTGCTCATACTCGAGCATGAACTTGGTGTACAGCTGATTGTACTGGGCGTCCTTACTGAGTCGTCTGAGAGTCCGTTGAAGGCAACTGTGCGCGGTCTGATAAGAATTGCCAAGTGCTCGAGGATGAAGTTTGAGCGGCAATCGCACGATGTATCTTCCAGCGGAGTCTCTTGAATGCGTGGTCTTGAAATGATCTTCGCACTCTTGCTCGTCTGGCGTGAGCAAGGGTGCCGTGTCCTGCGGTGGCTCTTCCTGCGTCCAGAAGCGGCTGAGTAACTCACTCAATTGGCGATCAGTATTATTGACTGTCACTTGATGAGAAGTCCTGCGAATTGTCTGAGTGCCCTCGAGGGGCCCGATTATGAGCCAACCGAAAATCGAGAGTTGAGCGATCAACGGTAATGACGTGTTCCGAATAATATTTGGCTTGATGACTTGCCCGTATGCGTCTGCTCCGAGGATGATGTCCACCGGTCTGGATACGAGAAATTGAGGATCTGCGAGATTCAATTTCTCCAAATGCGCTGGCAGAGTGGGCTGAGATGGTGGTGCTGATGGCAGGCAAGTAGTCACTCTTGAAAGCACGTGTGCTTGAACGGTGACTGAGAATGGTCTGTAGTTGGAATGGAAGGTAATATTGACCACTCCATTGGTCTGCGAGGTCCTTGCTCCACCAACTCCGTGGACATCCAATGAGGAGCGTTTCCGTCTGAGTCTAAGCTGATTAACTAAAGAGAACTCTTATTTCAGACTCTGAAATAAGAGAAACTTCAGAGCCTGAATCGACCAGAATTCTTACTTGCTGCGTTGCGAGGTCAGTGTGCACTCTTGCGAGTGCTGTTGCTAGAAGTGTGGTCCGTGGTCTGCGTGGTCTGAGTGCGTGGGCTGCGTGGTCCTTTAATGCGTGGGCTGAGCAGGCTGCGTGGGCGTCGACGACTGCACCGACATCTCAATGTGTTGTCGATTGCGTTTGCGTGGTCTGTGATGCCTTCGCCGTGGGCTGCGAAGACGTGGAGGCGTTCGCGGGCTGCGAGGTCTGAAGGAACGGCACCAACACCCTTATGAGGTTGCCACCATGTAACGCCCTGTGGTGCTGCTCATTGCACAGCTTACACCGTTGTGCAGTACGGCAGCTTCTCAAATTATGGTGGCCCAAACAGTTAACGCACAACTGTTGAGCCTTCACCACATTTATCCGCTCCTCCACGGTTTTGTTCCTGAACGCAGGGCACGCTGTCAGAAAGTGGTCCTTGGCGCAGAGCGCACAAGGATAGAGCGCTGAAGTGCGTGGGCGTGAAGAGGACGATTGTGTCGTCGTTGGCGTGGGCTGCGCTGCGGCGGCTGCGTGGACGGAGGCTCTCTGTTGCACCAACCGGATGTCGCGACTGGCCGGGCGTCCTGACGAGGTCTGCGTGTTCTGCGTCTGCTTTTGTTCGGCCACCCGCTCCAGCTGTTCGAGTGTTCGGGCGCGTCCCAACAAGAATGTCGTGAGCTGCGACATCGTTGGGTAATCTGTTTGAGTGCTCAGCGAGGACTCCCAGCGTTCTCGCGTGCCCGAGTCGAGCAGCCTGACGAGGTGGTTTAACAGGAAGCAGGAGTGTGGATCATTGAGCCCGAACGTGGTCAACGCTTCCTGCGTTTCGCCGATGATATTGGTCATCTTAATCAGCGAACTGGCCCGTCGCGGTTTCATCGGCTTCAGATCTGAAATCCGGTCCATGTAGGACTGGACATTGAGCCGCTTGTTTTCAAACCGCTCATCGAGGAGCTTCCAAGCCTTTTGGAACCCCTCGTTTGTTGCAGGAAGGTGCTCAATAACGTGGGCTGCGTTGCCTGAGACTGCTCCTTTTAAATAGTGGAGCTTATCAACGTCGGCGAGGTCGTCACGCTCCAAAATCACCGACGTAAACGCCGACTTGAAGGCCTGCCATCTGTTGTACTCCCCCTCGAATTTTGGGAGTGCAATTTCCGGCAAGCGTGATCGTTTGGTCGAGGTTGACTGCGTGGACGTCGTGGGCTGCGTGGGCGTGCTTGGCGCGAGACGGTGTTCCAGCTGCGCTATTAATTTTCGAGCGGTCAACACCACTTTCTCCTCTTGCGAAGCCACCTTGCCCTTGTAGTAGCCGTGCTCGAGCTGGGACACCGGCCAGAGACGGCTAAGAGCCTGGTGTTCTTGATGGAAAAGAAGGTGCATCTCCATCAGCGTGGTCTTTGTGATCTCGACCTCGGACGCGAGGATCGAGAGCGGCTCCTTTGCAGCGGAGGCCTGAAGGTCTTCGACAATGGACAACATCGTGTCCAGGCGCTCCTCCTGCACCTTCGCACGAACCTGAAGCTCAGAGGAGAGGCGTGCTGGAGAGCGTGTGCGCGTGGGCTGTAAGGGCTGCGTCGTCTCTTCCGGGACTTCTAGAAGCGGGGGCGCCGTGGTCGTTTCCTCGTCCGCCTTGCTGGAGCGGGCCGAGCTGTCGTGCGAAGCCGGTGAGGTGTCTCGCGATTTCGGCATGTTGTCGAAATTCACTGCGTGGTCACTGCACAAATGCGAACGACACGGAAGCTTGAAAGAGTCACTGCAATCCTGTCACACCTCACTCAAAATGGCACTGCGTGTTCGTTGAACGGGCGTGGCCGTTACGCGTAATGGCGGCTTCGACCGTTACACGTTTCTTCGAAACCGAGTGTGCCTCTATCCGGCTCGAAGGACCAAAAAATGTTTGCGAGTTCACGTGGTCTGAGTGGATAGAATAAATGAGACACACCTTGCAACAAACACGACTCGTTTATTGCGCGTCAACTATTTACAATTCACGTACAAACACAAAACGTGCACGATCACACCGCGTGGTCAACGTACAGAAATAGCGCGTGGTCGAAGCGTGGTCAATTTGCACTTTACACAAGTGAAAGCGTGGACAATGCGTGGTCAAAAAGATTGTTATATTAACAATGAAAGCTTGATCTAAGCGAGAGCGAAAACAAACGAAACGCGTGCGTGTACTCTGAGCGTTCGATCAAGAAGGACGAAATCGATGATGGCGTCGATCGTGCCGGTTCCGCGTGGAGAGGGGACCGCGTGGACAAAGGGGGCCCGTGAGGTGCTGCCGCTATCGGTAACGACGCACCAACGAATTACTTTCGCTGCCAACTTCGTCACGCTGCGTGTACGTAGGGAATTTCGCCAACAACAGGCTATTCTGTTATCCGGACATTTATTTATTAGTTATGTTTAATTTCACGCATTATCGTATTTTTGGCCTAATTACCGTTCTCACCGTTTCATTGTTAATGGTACATCGTGTCCCATGGTTTACGCGGTTTGCATATTGCCGTTTTTCAGTTACCTGTTTCGCTAAATGTCTCTATTTTACGTTATTCTAATATTTTGGGTTTGTCTAATTTTCTTATTGGTGACGATGCAGCAAAAGCAATGTAGTGTGTTAAGTGAATAAATTGGACGATTCGGGTTATGTGATTTATTTTATGTGTTTTCTTTAATTTCCTCTTGTTTCAGTTTTCAGTTTTCAGCTTTCAGTTTTCAGTTTCAGTTTTGTTCATTTGTTCCAGTGATGTTTTAGTCTGTTCCAATGTTGTTTCAGTGGTGTTGTGCGATGTGTGATTGTTGTTGATGGGTGTTTTTTCTTTGTTGGGCGCGTTGGCTTTGCTATTCTTCAATCCTACAATTCATTTTTCCCTCTTCTTTAACTTGGTTTCCTTTCCTTTCATTCCTTTTATTCTGCTCATTACATTTCATTTTCACTTTCATTCTCGCTTTCATGTTTTTCTTATTTACCTAATTACTCACTTAATTATATATCTGTTGTGTTGCTTGCATTCATCCATTCATTCATTTTTCATTATTTCATCATTATTTATTCTTATTCATTGTATTGATTGATTAGAGTAAAGTAACGGATTTGATTTGATTTATTTGATTATTTGACTTATGTGATTTATTTTCTTCTTCAGTATTGACAAGTGAAGCGATTTTGTTTAATCAATACTTTGATGGTGTGTGGTTTCTGTTATTAGTTTATCATTTAAGTATTATTTTAAATATCATTTTATATATCTTATTTATTGATTTATTTATTCATATTATACAGTAGTTTGTGTTTAATTAAACCACGTACCTTACATTTGATTTGATTTTGTCGCTTTTATTTAATATCTTTACATATTATTCAGCTTTAGTTGTCAATTCCTACTCCTATTTGCATTTGTATGAACATAATCAGTCACAAGTCATAATTTATGATTTACAAAGTGATGGTGATGGAGCCAATAAGTGCGCTGTCATGTTTCAGTGGAATTTAATTCATTATATGGTTGATTCTATTTGTTTATTTTATGTTATGGTGCATTGTGTTGGTTGTGTTTGGTTGCAACATTCCACTTTTCATTTTCTTCATTTTCTTTATTTTCTTTATTTTCTCAATTTAATTTCTACAACTGTTATGCTCGCATTCGTTATTCGTTCATTATGCATTTATTCATTCATTCTTATTCAGTACTTATCCATTATGATTATAGTTAAACGATTCATTATCTTATTCCAATTTTGTTCTTTCTACTGTGCTGACAAAACATTTTGTCTATTCAGGCGTATTGATGGTGCGTGGTTTCTGTTATTAGTTTATCTTTAAAATATCATTTTATATCTAGCTTTAACTTATTATTCTTACATTATACAGCAGTATTGTGTCTAATTAAACCACGCACCTTACATTTGATTTGATTTGATTTATTTGTCGCTCTTACTTATTAACTATATACATTATTCGGTTATGAAGTTCTACTCCCCATTTGCATCTATATGGGCATAATTGCTTATTTGGGGGGACGTGGTGATGGAACCACTAATCGTGCTGTCATGCTTCGGTGAAATTTAATTTAATCCAGTGTGTCTATTTTGCTTTATTTTATTTTATACTTTATTTTGTTTATATGACAGTGCATTGTGTAGGTTATGTTTGGTTACAACATTACAACGTTACACCTTACATACTCATTTCATTTTCTCTCTTTATTTTCATAACTTCTTAATTTCTGTAACTGTTGTGCTCGCATTCAGCATTCATTATTCATTCACTCATTGTCTGTCCTTTATCCATTTATTTTTCATTCCTTATTCATTGCTTCATTTTGATTTCTGATTAAAGTTAAAGGTTTTCATTATTTTATTCTGATTGTCCTTTACTTTGTGTTGATAAGAGGTTGTGTCTATTCAAAGGCATTGATGGTGCGTGGTTTCTGTTATTAGTTTATCATTTAGGTATCATTCTAAATATCATTTTAGATATTTACTTATTATTTATTGATTTATTCTTTATTCTTATATTATACGGTAGTCTGTGTTTAATTGAACCACGCACTTTACAAGTGATCTGATTTATTTATTGCCTCTATTTAATATCTTTATACACTATTCAGTCCTCAGTTGTTAATCTCTACTTCTATTCGCATTTGTATGGACGCAGTCACCCACAATTTGTAATATAATTTACAAAGTGGTGGCGATGGAGCCAATAAGCGTGCTGTCTTGTTTCAGTGTTTCAGTGGAACTTAATTAACTTTATGGTGTATTCTATTCTGTATTACAGTGCATTGTTGGGTATGTTTGGTATAACATTCCACTATATCCTATATCCTTATATATCCCTATATCCTTATTCTCATTTCTTTTCCTAATCTTTATAACTGTCATGGTTGCATTCATAATTCATTCATCTATTCATACGTTCTTGTTCACTGCTTATTCATCTGATTGTGGTTAAAGTACTTGATCTGTTTTACACTAATTTCATTCTTTCCTCTGTGCTGACAGGCGATTCTGTCCATTCAAATGCATGGATGATGCATGGTTTTGTTGTTGTTGGTTTGTCTTGAATGTTATTTCTGAGGTGAGCAACTGATGGTTCCATGAGAATGCTAGCTAAGTTCAATGGTGTTTTGTTACGTATCAATGTTTGATTTGATCGGGACTGTTTGTTTGATTGATTGAGATTTCCTTTCGTGGGACACTGCAATATGGTATGGTGTGTTATAAATCAGCATCAATGGGCATTATTTGTGAGCAGGGTATATTACTTTATTTTGTTTTATTATTTTATACTTTGTTCTCTTAATCTCATTTAATTAATTAATTGGTTCAATTTAGTTATTAATAGTGGATATCTTCTATTAATAAATGTGGGGTGGGTGTAGATCTGGAGTTTGAGATTTTAAACTCCAAGATGGCGGATTTATATAATCTATGGCTCGCTGCCATACTGGTTCGATGATTCGCCGCTCTGTCGCGAGTCGCTGCCTATCGACTTCTATCCGATTCGGGTATTCGGGTTTTCTATCTTGCATGTTTCTGCAGTCGTTGGTTATGTTTGTTGTATTCTCCTTTTCGTACATGTTTATACTCTAGGAGGTTGGGGAAATTGTGTGGATTCTCAGTTAATTCTCAATTGATTCGTTAATTGAATTGAATTCAGTTACTATTAATTTAACTATGCGTTAAACTGTTAACTGTTAAACTGATTTACCTGCAGATTGCGGTATCCGTTGATTCTGCTGACACTGTTGTGGTGCGTAACCTGTGCGATTTCTGTCGCATTGTGATACAAGACGACTGTGTTGCTATTGACGGCCATTGATGGTGATATCTTTGATTTTAATCGATTTTAATTATACTCTATATGTAGATTCGTATCTGTATTTATACTTATCGTTAGTTAGTTTCCTTAGAGTCCTTTCAATGTAGTGTTTGGTTTATCAACTTGCTGTTGAATTCGGGATTGGCCAGTGTCGATTACAGCGGGTTGAGAGAGCCGATGATTGCTGTTTTGGATCTTGATTGCTCTGGCAAATAATTTAACCCGTAACCTTTCTTATTAGCATGTGCACCCGATTGGTTGGGTTCGGTAACTAGCAGCTAATTAATTTTCAGTCGTTTACTCAATGCGGCAGAATTTTGCACGATCCTAGTTGACTTGCAGTACACTATTAGCGTGATTGGGTGCTGTACTTTCAATGTTTTCTTCAAGTTTTCTTTGATTTATTTGACTGTTTCTCATAAAGTACTTTAACTATTTGTCTTTCTGTGGCTGTACTCCTGACGTTAACTCAATTTTACTTTCACTCTTATTGTAACGCAAATTGAGTCTGATTTCAACGGTGATCATGATTTCAGTCTCCTTTTGACTGGGAAATGATCTATTTGATCTATTTGATTACAACGGGAAGCTCACTTATAACTAGTTTCTTAGTATCACTCATTCAATTTAGCTACGTTTATCACTATTTATTATTTGCATTGCAGTATACTGCATGCACTCGTCACCTTATCTCACTTACTCTCCTATTCGTTATTTATATTTCATTAAATTCTATTAATATCTTTACTCACTACCTGTCTGGTGTTGTTCTGGATGATATGTGATTGGTTAATATTGTGGGGTGCATAATGCTGCTGTTCATTTCAGAATTTGCAAAGTTGCATTTATGCGCAGTAACGCAACGTTCATTCATTTTCTTCTACCTTATTTATGCATTAAGTTGTTTCGAGGGAATAGTGATGTAGGATCTATAATCTATTGTGTAATCTACATTCTGAATCTGAACTGACTTGGATAATGCTACACTCAGTATCAAACAATATTTTCTATGTTCATCATATACTATTGCTCTAATTTTGGCCTCGCTTTTACTTATTTATTCTGAGGTTCCTATTGATTTCTGAGGTGAACAACTGATGGTTTTATGAGTGTGCTAATTAAGTTTATGTTTGTTGCATGTCAATGTTTGATTTGATTGAGACTTCCTTTCATGGGACACTGCATTATGGGGTGTTATAAATCAATATCAATAGGCATTATTTGAGCGAGGTATGCTTTATTTTATTTATTTTATTTATCTCATTCATTTTATTTTATTTTATTTATTATTCTCTTAATCTCATTTAATTTAGTTAATAGTTGATATCTTTTAAATAAGCAAGTATGGGGTGGGCATAGATCTGGGGTTTGAGATTTTAAACTCCAAGATGGCGGACTTGTATAATCTATGGTTCGCTGTCATACTGGTTTGCTGATCCACCGCTTTGCCGCGGGTCGCTACTTGTCAACTACGTTTCGATTTGGGGTTTTCTATCTTGCGTGTTTTTGCACCCTTTGGTTATGTTTGCTGCATACTCCTTTCCGAGCATGTTTATGATTCTCGTGGAGGTTGGGGGAATTGTGCGGCTTCTCAGTTATTTCTCGATTGAATCGTCAATCGTCAATTGAGCTGAATTCAATTGCTATTGATTTGATTTGATTTGATTTAATTTAATCTATGTGTTAAATTGTTGAACTGATTTACCTACAGATCCCTGTATTCGTTGATTCTGCTAATCCTGTTGGAGTGCGTAACCTGGGCGATTTCTGTTGCATTGCGATATAAGGCGACTGTGTTTCTATCGACGGCTATTGACGGTGATATCTTTGATTTTAATTGATTTTAATTGATTCTGATCATACTCTATATGTAGATTCGTAGCTGTATTTATACTTATTGTTAGTCAGCTCACTCAGAGCCCTTTCAATGTAGTGTTTGGTACGTCAATTTGCTGTTAAATTTGGGATTGGTCACTGTCGTTTGCGGCTAATTGGGAGAGCCGATGATTGCTGTTTGATCTTAACTTCTCCGACAAATAATTCAAGTCGTAACCTTTTTCTTACTTGCATGTGCACTCGGTTGGCTGGGTTCGGTATCTAGTAGTTATTTAATAATTCAGTCGCCTACTCAATGCGACAGAATTTCGCACGGTTCTAATTGATTACATTACGTTATTGGTATGATTGGGTACTGTACTTTCAATGTTTTCTTCAAGGTTTCTTTGATTTATTTAACTATTTCTCATAAAGTACTTTAATTATCTGTCTTTCTGTTACTGTACCCCTGACGTTAACTTAACTTTACTTTCACTCTTATTTTAGCGCAAACTGAGTCTGATCTCAACTGTGATCATGATTCCAGTCTTTACTTGACTGGGAAATGATCTATTTGATTACAACGGGAAGCTCACTTATAGCTGGTTTCTTAGTATCACTCATTCAATTCAACTACATCCACCACTATCTATTATTTGTACTGCATGCACTCGTCATCTTATCTCACTTATTCTCCCATTCGTTATTTATTTTATTAAATTCTATTAACATCTTTACTCACTACCTGTCTGGTGTTGTTCTGGATGATATATGGTCTGTTAATATTGTGGGGTGCATAATGCTGCTGTTCATTTCAGAATTCGCAAAGGTGCATTTATGCGCAGTAATGCAACGTTCATTCATTTTCTTATTCTACTTTATTTACTAGGTGCCGGGTGTCCGGTTGACATGTGGAGGATGGTTGAAGGAATTGAATTGGATTTGATTTGGAATGGATTGGGATGATTTGATCGATCGGGACAATAGACTTGTCCAATGATCCCGTGAATCTTTATAATACGGGTAACCTGTTGCAGTTTCGGTTGCACTGTGTCACAAGATGGCTTGTGTCGCTAGCTACGGTAATATCATTTATTCTCTTTATTCTCTATATTTTTACATTCTGATGGTGAGCATGACTACATTGATTACTAAACTACTAAATTATTAATTTATACGTGGCTTATTTATATACGACGTCTATAATGTATTGGGTATCTCAGTTTGCTGTTAACCTTGAGGTGTTCAGTGGGAATGCAGTGAACTGAGAAAAGATCAACGACTGAATATTTCTGACTTCAATTGCTTATGTGTTCTTACCAGTTGTCTAAGGTGGCACTCCTTCCTTCTTCTTTCTTTATCGGCAATCTACATCTGACAATTACTCAAGCGGTTGGGTTTTGTATTTATTTATTTATTTATTTATTAACTATCTACTCAATGCTACAGGATCCTGCACGGTCTTATTATTGCAGCATTGGAACTTTGTTATGCGCGCTTATTTTCCATTATATTCATTCTCTGACAGGTTATTCTAGCTGACCTTCTTGCTACTACTATAACTCTTGCCTCACCTTTCCTAATTTGCCTCCGACGTTAACATTTTGATTGATTGATTTCTGCTCATGCGATAAGTTGGGGCCTTACCTTGACTGCAATTGTTATTATGGTGCTAATGCGGCTGGAGAATGGCCTTCTCTGATTGATTCAGTCTCATAATGGGGGTAAAACTTGGCCTTGGAATATCTTCGTGGCCCTAACTTATGCGTTTTACTTTCGTTTTACTTCATTTGTTTTATTGAATCTCAGTAATATTGTTACATGTTGTGTTTCATTTACCTTCATTGATACGCACTGCTACTTATCGGGATTTACTTATGCGTTCGCTCCCTTCTCTTGTTAAAATGTTCGTTGGCTATATTGGTGCTTTGCTTCTACAGGTACAGGGTGCCCGGTTGACATTGAAGGATGGTTGGAGGGGTTGAATTTGATTTGAATTGGACTGGATTGGGATGAGCTGCTGGTCGACGATGCCAATAGATTTGTCCAGTAATCCTGTGAATCGTTAGGATGCGGGAACCTGGAAACTTGTTGCAATTTTGTTGCATTATGCCACAGGACGACCTGTCGCTAGCTACGGTGATGCCTTTGATCCTTTGATTCTTTATATTCTGATCATGAGCATGATTACACTAATCGCGGATTACTAAATTATGATACATATGATTTATCTATATACGATGTCTGTAATATATCTGGTATCTCGGTTCGCTGTTAACCTTTGAAATTGTTCAGTGGGAATGCGGCGAGCTGAGAGAATCAATGACTGAATATTTATGACCTTGATTGCTCGAATGATCTTACTAGTTGTCTAAGGTGGCATTCCTTCCTTCTTTTATCGGCATTTTACTCAAGCGGGTGGGGGTTTGTATTTATTGATTTATTTATTATTCAACTAATTAACTATTCAATACTACAGGGTTTGCACGGTCTTATTGATCATAACACTGTTATGCGTGCTTATCTTCTATTATATTATATTTATTATCTCTGATAGGGTATTCTAGCTCTAACTATTAACTTTTCTGCTAATGGTATAACTCTTAGTGCGGATCTTTCTTAATTTTGCCCTCGACGTTAACGTTAAACTGATTTCTGTGACAGGTCGGGGTCTCACCCTGACTTCGACTGAGATTTCGGTGTTAATGCGGGCGGAGAATGGCCTTCTCTGATCGATACGGGAATTCGGTCTAGCAACGGGATTAAGCCTGACCTTAGTCGTATCGCCGTGACCCTAATTTATTTCCTCTATCTCGTTTCTTTTCATTTTACTGAATTTCGTTAATATTGTTTCATGTTGAGTTTCTTTACTTTCTTTGATATGTACGGTTACTTATCGAGATTTACTTGTGTATGTTTCTTTCCCTTGTTACAATGTTTGTTGGTTATATTGTTGTTTTGCTTCTACAGGTGCCGGTGCCCGGTTGACATGTGGAGGATGGTTGCAGGGTTGGGATTTGATTTGGAACTGAATTGGGATGAGAGATTGATTGATTGAGTCAATGGAGTTAATGGATTTGTCCACTAATCCTGTGGATCTTTATGATACGAGTAACCTGCTGCAATTCCTGTTGTATTATGTTACTAAACGACTTGGTAGTTATTTGTGATGATATTTTGATTTTGACATTCTGATTTTGTTTATTAGTGCACTAATTTATATTTGATTGTATCCGGCATTGTAATGTAATGTTTGGCATCCTGACTTGCTACTAATTCTGAGATTGTTCAGAGTGGAAAGTAGCTAGCTGAGAGAGCTAGTGATTAATTGTCTGTTGATCCTAACTGACCAATTGTTTTAACGGATTGCATTCGTTTTCTTATCTATTGATATTGATTGGATTCGGTATTTAGGATTTAGTATTAATCGGGTAATTATTCACTCAATGCGGCAGAATTTTATATGGCCGTAATGGATATAGTATTGAAATGTTGCGGTGCGCGTTTATTTAATATTCTCTGTTTAATTTTTTCGGACAGGGTGTTCTAGCTATCTCAATTTATCATTATACCTATTATACTCTGATTTAATTGTTTGTTTTCCTATCGTCAACTTAACCTCAACTCTTATTCATGCAGTAAGTGGGAGTCTGACTTTGGCTGTAATCTGGTTTTGACGTGACTGGAAATGGTATCCTGGGAGTGTTAGGAGTTCGGTGTCATAGTTTAATCTTAGTCTTAGTTAATCTTATTTATCTGCGGTCTTAATTCTTTTATTCTATCTCATTTTACTTCATTTCAATTGCTGTTTTCCACTATTAATATTTGTTGTATTGCTCTACATTGCATTACCCTACCGTTACTTCGCTATAGGGTAATGCAATTACCCATTTATTTTGGCAATTCTTATTGGTAAACATTGTCAGTTTCGTACTACTTTAAAGGATATGCGAAGGGATACGAGTTTATGATGTAGCTTATTTTAGGAACCATGTACAGTCGCATTTATACAGTGTGGCGTGGTGTTTTACTTCCATTTATAAATATAGTAATATTGTTATGTCAATACAGCAATTGGTGGGGCAACTCTGCAACTGATTATATGATTTGCGTCTCGGGTTTGATCTGCTCAAGGGTAGAGTTGTACCTTCTACTGTATTGCTTTAGGTTTAGATTACACTCCTCTGCTTATTGGTCATTTATTCTTGATTAAATTTCTTGTGTCGCTATAAGATTAATTTAATTTAATTAATTAATTGAATTCTGACTTCCGGAAATCTCTCTCTCTTAAGCGAGCAACTGATTGTTTTGTGGCTGTGTGTCTATACAGTTTCCCTCCATTCATGTTTGATAGATTATATATTGTCGCATGGGTGTTCGACGCGGTGCATCACATTATAATGGGTTATAAATATAAACGCAAATAGCTTATTCTCTTCCGTGTTCGCATTACATTTTTTCAATCCATTTGATTATCTAGTCAATAGTCTTGTGAAGCTGGTTGGATTGTAGGAAGTAGATTTTGATTTAAATTTCAAATTGACGGAGTTGTATAGTTCATGGCTCACCGGGCTGATGATTCTCTGGAGCGCCACTGTGTGTCGCTACCTGACAAGTGACTACTTAGTTTTACTTTGTGTAACGACCCGATAATCGAAAAAAAACAATATATTTTTCATTTTATTTTCTTTATTGTAATTAATTTTTATATATTTCATACAGAGTATTTTATTTTTTGTTAATATTTAATGTATAAATTTTTGTAATAAACATTTTCATTTTCGTCGATAACCAAGTCTATTAAATTCGTCGGTAAAAGTTTGGTCGATAAGTCAGACGGTAAAACAGTTATCGATAAATTATCGACGTCTGACCTCGCACGCGCCAGCGCAACCCCAGTAAGCATACGGTGGGGTAGAATTCTAGAGTGGGGATGCTGGACTACCACGTGATGGGAAAAACCCAGCTACCCCAAGAACTCTATGCGGAAAAAAAGTGCCGACTCAGCAAGATCTGAGTATAAATAGAGGCATTCCGCACAGTTTCGAAGCAGATCTTCTCAGGCCTCGGTCTGAAGCAGACAATACTCTGAGCAGTAGAGAAAAGCTTGCGCTGAACTGTTTAGGCAGCGATAGAGCGCGAGTTACAGCTATTTCCTACTCTTCCACTGGTGGCGTGCAGTACCGCAGATCAGTGGACCTCCTATCCGCGGTTCGCAACGTGTTACACAGGTGTTACGCTAAGCCTACATTTAAGTGTAAAGAGCTAGCGAGAAGCGGAGCTCCTTGAACGGCCTGCGATTAACACAACTCTGGTATAACCAGAAACCGCTTGCGACCCATAGGAAAGGTTAACTGGATTCTAGTAGTCTAGCACAAACCTCTGGAATTTAGTTTCCATAATCATTGTTGAAAACCAAACAGAGTATTGACTGTACAGGAAGACCACGCCGCATTCGCGTTAGCGCTATCGATTATTACAATTAATTACTTATTATTAATTTCTACTTACATATATTTATTACTAATTACATATTTCTTATTGTATTCCCAATTTAGGGCGTACGACTTATAATTTCTTATTGTATTCCTATTTCTAGCCGCACTATTTGTGATACCAGCGATTTTCTTTTATATTATATTTCAATTCACTTACCTTATATTTTTGAATAAACATATTTTCATTCGGTTTCTAGCACATTAGTGTTTGGATTTCACTCCTTAACCGCAAACCACACGAACCTATAATCCCTATAACACAGAATACGAGTCGCCTGCTAAGGGAACCGCTCTCCCTACAAGTCGGTGCAGTGACGTACTCACTCTGGGTCGTTACACGTAGAGAGTTAAAAATTTGGTGACAGCGGTGGGATTGTTCGAGTGGTAACGAGAAAGCGTATCTCTGCGGACATTAATGGTTAGCCTAGAAACAGACAAATACAAATAAAGAGTAAAATACAAGAAAAAAAAAATAGTAATAATACATATAATAAATACAAATATATAATACATATACACATATATATACACTGTATTAATAAACAAACATCAAGATGCCTAACGGAACAATCGATCAACCAGCCAGCGCATCAGCCAGCGGATCAGCTAACGGATCGACTGAGGGAAGCCGACCGATCAGCATTCGCGATGCAGCAGACATCGTGCCAGCGTTCAACGGCCGCAACATACCAGTCTACTAGTTTGCAAAGAGCTGTTTCAAAGCGAAGAATATAATCTCTCCTAATGCTGAGTACGGGTTGGTACAATTGATTAAGAACAAGTTCTACGGGCAAGCAGCAAGAGTGGTACTGAACGGGGACTACGACACCATCGAGGAACTGATTGCCGTAGTAAAATCACGGTTCGCACCGCTCTTCACTTCGATGCAGCTATGCGGCGACATGGCAAGGATCGCACAGGGTCCAACTGAGGCAGTCGTGGACTATGGCAGCCGCGTCTCAGGACTTCTATTACAAATTAAAAGCTGCAACGAAATAGAATTCCCAGATAACATCGAAGGATACAATCGATCCTCGGAAACTAATACAATTAAAGCTTTCCTCACCGGTTTGAAACAAGAAGTATATAACCGAATGAAAAATCAGAATTTCAATAACCTTGACGAAGCAATAAGCGCAGCAATTGTAGCCGAGGCAGAAAATATAGAAAGCCAGACAAAGGCTAAGTTATCACAGGGATTCACTACGGCCGAACAATGCGACAACTGCTATGGATATGGGCATAACGCCAGTGTATGCTGCAGTCAGCGGTTCCAAAGACAATCAACGTCGAGGACCCGCTGGCCAGCAAAACACTGCCAACACTGCCAAAGGGCCGGGGACACCTTGGAAACCTGCTGGTTTAAGGACCAACCACCAAGACCAGGGGTCCCCCAGGACTTTGTGCAGCCAGCTCAAACCTATAGAAACCAGCCTACGCAAAGACAAGGTCAAAATTGGACACGAGCAAGACCTCCAATTTGTGAATTCTGCCAAAACATAGGCCATACAATTCAGGAATGCCGGAAAAAGGCATATCAAGAACGCAACAGAAACCAAAGACTCCAGCAAACTCCTCAAGTACAACAGGTACGTAAAAAGGCAAACTTGTACCTAAACTTAGGGGAAATAAATAAGTCTCCTAGTGTCGAGCTAGTAAGCGAAAGTTTCAAAAATCAGCAAGCCTTATTCATGGTCGACACGGGATCAGATATTAATATAATTAAAAAACAAGCAATTTCAAAAGAAATAGTAATAAATACAGATATAATGTTCCAACTAAACGGAATAACTAAAAGCTCTATTTATACAACAGGATACATCAAAATAAAAATACTGGAGACAGAATCCATATTTCACATCATCGAGGAACTACCGATTGAACAAGACGGAATTTTAGGAACAGAGTATTTCAAAAGCAGTGGAGCCAGCATCAATTACGCCAAGTCTATACTAATAGTAAATAACAATATAATACCATTCAAGCAACCAGGAGTGGTAATACCATCCAGGACAAAAACTATGATACCTATAAGAGTATCAAACACTGAAATCAAAACTGGTTTTGTCCCAAAATTACAGCTTCACTCGCAACTATATCTAGGAAACGCTGTAGTTACGAATCGTGATGGTATAGCATTTCTGTATGCGATCAACGTTGGAGCAGAAGACATCGAAATCGAAATGCCAGCAGTAGAGCTGCAACAGTATGAAGAGGCACCACAGAACGAAGAAACAATCCATCAAGAACCTAAAAGAGCTCAACAGATTCTAAAAAAATTACAGACAAATCATCTAAATCAGGAAGAACTCACCAACGTAGAGGATATAGTACGAGAGCACGCCGACAGATTTTATATTGACGGAGACAGACTCCCAGCAACAAATAAAATGTATCACAGGATCATCACGACAGATGAGATGCCTGTAAATGTTAAACAATACAGGTATCCTCATGCATTGAAAGATGAAATCAATCACCAAGTTAATGATCTCCTAGAAAAAGGAATCATTAAACATTCATCATCACCATTTAACTCCCCCTTGTGGATAGTACCAAAAAAACAAGATTCACAAGGAAATAAATTGTGGAGATTAGTGATTGATTTTAGAAAATTAAATGAAAAAACAATCAGCGATGCCTATCCGCTACCCAACATCACTGATATCCTGGATCAAGTAGGAAGTGCAAAATACTTCTCCGTGTTTGATTTAAAATCTAGCTTTCATCAAACACCAATGCATCCAGAAGACAAGCACAAGACAGCATTTTCAACACCGTTCGGGCATTTCGAGTTCAATAGAATGCCTTTTGGTTTAAAAAATGCTGCAGCCACGTTCCAGCGCCTGATGAACAACGTCCTAGATGGACTACAAGGACTGGAATTATTCGTGTTCATCGATGATATTGTAATTTATGCAAGCTCGCTAAAAGAACACGAGACAAAAGTCAACAGGATGATGACGAAGCTTAGAGAAGCAAACTTATGCTTGCAACCCGACAAATGTCAATTTCTAAAGAAAGAAGTGGCATACCTGGGTCATATAATTACAGAAGACGGTGTAAAACCTGACCCAGCAAAGGTTGAAGCGGTCCAAAAATTTCCCGTTCCGAAGACTGTCAAAAATATCAGACAGTTCCTAGGATTGTGTGGATATTATAGACGTTTCATTAAAAACTTCTCTAAAATAGCTAAACCATTATCTGACTTGACGAAGAAGGAGCAAAAATTCGAATGGTCCAACCAACAACAGCAAGCTTTCGAATTCCTAAGAAACGTGCTATGCGAAGAGCCAATCCTACAATATCCTGACTTCGAGAGACCATTCAATATAACCACTGATGCATCTGGAACAGCAGTGGGAGCGGTTCTAAGTCAAGGAGAGATAGGAAAAGATCAGCCAGTAGCGTATGCATCAAGAGTAATGAATAAGCCGGAAACACAATATTCCGCAACAGAAAGGGAACTACTTGCTGTAATATTTGCAGTAAACCATTTTAGACCATACATTTTCGGCAGAAAATTCTACCTGATCACAGATCACAAACCTTTAATCTGGTTAAACAGTCTCTCAGATCCTACATCGAGACTTATGAGATGGAAATTAAGATTAAGCGAATATGATTACGAGATTAAATACAAACCAGGCAGACAAAATATTAACGCTGATGCTCTATCAAGGAATCCTGTCGAAGATATAAACACGCTGCAAATAAATGCAAAAAGGCTGCATTCATCCACGTCTGGGTCAAAGAAGAAGCGTAAGAAAAGGAAAGAGTGGCACCAATATCCCACTCGCCCCAGACAAACGACGACCACCTCAGAATCGGGCAAACACAAAAAGAAAAAAGAGTGGCACCAATATCCCACTCGCCCTAGGCAAACAACGACATCAGAATCTAGGGAATTTAAAAGGAAAAAGGAAGCACACCAATATCCAACTCGCCCCAGACCAACAATTACAACGGAGTCTGAACAACATAAAAAAAAGAAAGAATGGCATCAGTATCCAAGAAGACCAAGGCCAACAACCTCGTCAAGTTCACGAGAAATTAAGAAGAGGAAAATCAGCCACAAACATTTAACACGACCACGAGATGACTCCACAGATGTCGAAGTAAGAAAAAGGTACCGAAAGGATAAAATACGAGAAAGAAGCCCATCTCAAGAAGGAAAAACAGCAAGAAAAAGAATAAAGGAAGATTATACAAGTTCAGACGAGTCTCAATATTACGAAACTGATATATCTGAAGAACCACCAAAACCAAGAAAAAGAACAAACGAAAATCCAAAAATATACTCCTCTGAAGAGATCAGGAAGAGGAGAAAACCTAACGAACAACAAGTCATTGTGGAAGTACATCGACCTCCACAAGATAAAAAATACATCATCCCGCAGAAACGACTCGTAGAAAGAGAACCAGTAATAATTGGAGATGAGATAGAAGAACATAACGAAGAAGCAATTATACCTAAACACATCTTCAGAGAACCACCCAGAATTGATTCTTCCTCAGGAACAAGAGAAAAATCTCCTATAATAAAAAGAAAGATAGAAAAAGAAACCTCAAGTGACACATTATCAGCACCTATCACACCTATCAAAATTAAAAAAGAAAAGACTAAACAACCATCTACGATTAAACAGATTAAACCAAAAATAATTATCAATAGACCAGTCACATTCAAAATTGAAGAAACCGAAGACCATCTATGGATGAAAAAAGGTACAACAATAGTATTCATTAACAAGGAAGGACAACCAGAAGATTTGCAATCAAGACAATTAACAGAAAATGAAAAAATTAAAATTTCTAAACCACAAAATAACATTACAGAATATAAAACTAAAAATAAACTAATTTTTGGAATATTAATAGATTATAAAGAAAATTTACCACACAAAATTAAAGCTCTTCATCACATATTAATTCAAAAAGGAATCCAGGAGTGCAGCATGCCAGATAAGCAAAGATTAAAGGCAATTCTTCAAATAATCTTTGCAGACTCAAGCATCAATATCATCATCTGCAAAGGAACAATCCAAACTCCACCTAAGGATGAAAGAAGAAATATAATTAAAGAAAATCATGAAAGCACAGTTGCAGGACACAAAGGAATCAGAAAAACTTACCTCAGAATCAGGAACAATTATTATTGGAAAAATATGAAGAAAGAAATTACGGACTATATTAGATCCTGCATTAGCTGCCAGCGAACTAAGTTAGTAAGGATGAAGAATAAGGAGCCTATGGTTATCACAGACACTCCTTCAGACGCATTCGATAAGGTGTCCCTAGACATTCTTGGACCCTTACCTATGACGCAAAAAGGATACAGTTACATCCTCACCATACAGGGCAACTTAACCAAGTACTCCGTCGCAGTTCCACTTGTGTCAGCCACATCAGAGGACGTCGCAAGAGCATTCACCAACTCATTCATATGCCAGTTCGGTAGTCCTAAAGCTGTCCTCACTGACCAAGGAACATGCTTCACATCCTCGCTTATCAAAAAGCTAGCTAAAATATTCCATATCCAGACGTACCGCACATCATCCTTCCATCCTCAGTCAAACGGGTCCCTGGAAAGAAGCCATCACGTTCTAATTGAGTACTTGAAACACTATATATCCAAACAAGAACACTGGGACGAATGGCTACAAGCAATGTTTTCATACAACACAAGTGTTCATGAGGGAACAAAATTCACACCTCATGAACTAATATACGGAAAAAAAGCGAGATTACCATCGAAATTTACACCATCAGACACATTAGACACATATCCACACTACGTAGACAAATTATTACAAAATTTACATAAAATTAGACAAGCAGCAAAAACAAATTTAGAACAATCAAAATTTAGACAAAAATACTACTACGATAGAAAGATACGTCCGATTAGTTACGAAACAGGAAAAGAAGTTATGTTACTAAATCCGCCAAGAAAAAGTAAATTACAAAAAGAATACACCGGACCATACAGAGTTTTAAGAAACATAGAAAAAAATAACATAGAATTGCAAATAGGTCCCAAAAAGACTAGGATAGTTCACAAAGATAGACTAAAGAGGGCCTACCGACCAATCTACAACTTAGATCAAAAATGAAAATCGATATACCAATCTATATAATTTTCGGAAGATGCGCATGCGCACAAGCAAAAATTCAAAGCTACCGCCATATTGCGTAAAGAAGCAAAGTGCACAAGAAAGACGCTACTAAATAAAAATAAGAAAGAATAAAAAGAAGTTAAAGAAAATGGATCTGAATGAGGTAAAATGTATATTTTAATATAAATCTGTACAGAGATAAAATATTTTCTTTTTACTTTTATAGTTTGAAGAAATAAGCCAATACATAATAGAAGCCGTCTGTATCCGAGACAATGGACCAGTATTCAATAATAATTTAGCACGCCGGATCGGACGAGTCTGCGTGGACTGTGGAGTTAAAATGGTCCCGGAAGCAAAAGAGATGTGGTTGTTTATGGGGTGGCACAATCATGTCATCAGAACAACCAACATCGATTACATCCATTGCATTATGTGCGGAAAGCTACTAAGTAGAATAAGACCGGCAGTATCCTGCACATGCTGCAGAAGTAGAATATTTGCAGCTGATGATGATGATAAGGAGGTTTTTCGCGAAGGTTTCATCCTGCCAACCATTGACCCAAATATATTCCCATTAAGAAATGTAATAATACAAAATGGGGAATATCGAGTTCTTACCCACGATTAAAACAAATATATAATTGTAAAAATTAGTTAATTAAAAATATATATATATAATTATTCTTATTTAAACAAATTCATTTATTTCGAATCCTGTGAACCATTTTTATTTCGTTCGAAATATTTTTATTTCATTCAATGCGCAGAATCGCAAGTCCGCCATATTGGTAACCGCACCGCGGTTCGTTTCCCCGTGCCAGGGTTCGCAAGGGAACAGCTCGGTAAATTATGAGGCGGTGATATGTTAGAAGGATATAAATTTATTCAAAGAATACTGAAGCTACTGGTGGACTACGTGGATACAGGGCGGCGGTCCTAGCCTCGCCGCGCTGGAAGCCGGGCGGTGGTCTCCGGCCTCGGATACTACAATCAAAATACCGTCTGGTGATTAGACGCGTGGAGCCATATTATTTAAGACTAGGGTACAGGTCTTACGTACTACGGTCGGAACCCGATCCGTCACAGAAATTACGCGGAACTTATGCCTAACGCTCTTACAAACTACTGCGGTCGCTACCGCCTTACAAGCTAAATGAGTACGGACGCACGCTCGTGTACGCGGAGCGCGGGCGCAAGCGGAGCGCGAACGCGAACAACCTAGCGAAGGCGCCGAGGCACTATCGAGTGCCGAGGAAGTCAGGAAGAGGAAAGCCCCGATTGGGCCGACGGTATTTTATTCAATCGCGCTGCGGTGTGTCGCGCTGCGGTGGAGTTGTTGCCCGTTTGCCTCACGCGGCTCGTCTTCTCGTACGCCGAGGTAGAACTGAGCAGCGAACGAGACGACGACCAATCCTGGCCAGCCTGGGTAGCGCCGCGAAGCTGGACGGAATCGGCTGCCAAAGGCAGAATACGGTGCCGTGTCGGCTAGCGTTCGGAATCCCCGCGGAAGCACCAGCAGAGATTATGAACGCGCACTAGCTTGGTCACCCCGGGTCAACCACGGGTCTGACGAGGCTAGGCGCCTACGGCCGCTGGACCTACAGAAGCTGGCAGGTCGTAGCGTAGTGCAATGCTACGGCCCGTTGGCCACAGATCTCTTCGCCAGGAAACCTATGGCGTCGAGAGCTCTGGTGCTCCGGTCCGGACCTCCTAGGAGGTCCTCTCGGGGCCGAAGCCCCGAGGCAACTCATCGATCATCGCATCGATCGGTCCTACTTATAGTCTAATCGCACGGGAGTGGGGATGCCGCCGCGGCGGGTGCCCGCAATGCGCGACGCCGATCTGCGGCTGTCGTCACCAACACTGTGGCCCCTTTCTTTGAGGTAACTATGCACTATTCTAAGCTGTATTCACTATTCCCAGCTGTAAGTGCCACTTCCAGCGCAGCTGTGCAGAAGAAGAACAAGAAGAGGAAGAAATATCTCGGAATATGTCCGTGACGGCCCTTTCCTTGAGGTGAATCTGCAAATAGCTCGTAAACGGTGCTAGCTATGGCAAAATGTTAACGGACTTCTTTTGTAGGAAATGAAATTTCCTACTATTCATGTTCTATGACATTTTTTGATCAGATGCGTAGTTTTCGAGATATATCGAGATATTTAAAAGTTCCGAAGCCGTACCAACATTATAAGGATGAAGAAACACTGTGGCCCCTTCCTTTGAGGTAACTCTGCACTCTTCTAAGCTGTATTCACTATTCCGAGCTGTAAATGCCACTTCCAGCGCAGCTGTGCAGAAGAAGAACAAGAAGAAGAAGAAATATCTCGGAATATTTGCGTGACGCCCCTTTCCTTGAGGTTAATCTGCAAATATCTCGGAAACGGTGCGAGCTGTGGCAAAATGTTAAGTGACCTTTTTGTGTAGGAATTTAAATTTCCTACTATTTATGTTCTATGCCATTTTTTGATCAGATGCGTAGTTTTGGAGCTGTGGCTCCAAAAAAGGCGGAATTTCACTGCGAGTCGTTTCCAATTTACGAAAATTATCCTTAAATAATGTCCAATGTTTATAATTAACACCCCGAACACCGGAAACACGACGTCGAAATGCCGCGTAACACGCGCATCACGTTTTCGTTATTTAACAATAAATGAACATAATATTTAATCAAAAAACGACACAATAGCACTTCCGTACACATAATAAGAATGATTTTACCAAAAAACGCGAATAACTAAACCGCTATCCACCGCGTTGAAAATCTAACCACGGAGCGACCACGAAACATGTCCGCTGTCCTCGAGGCGTCGAGCGGGAATCCAACCTTTTTTTTTTCGTGGGGAAATCTTACATAAGACCCCCCGCCACCCGTGGGGGAGGACAGCGGGGGAGTGTCAGATTCCTACTGACTAAAACCCCACGGCGACCTCCTCTGGCGTATGACAGAGGCTCCGGGACCTGATTACTATAACCTCGGAGCCTCCCCCGCCGTGTGCTGAAAGCGCCCCTCACCGGGGGAGTAACAACTCCCCCAGCCAGCACCAGGGGTCGCACCCGGTGCTGGCTCCATCGCGGGGGAACTGCGTGCAATGGCGGCCGGGCCCCCCGCCCGTACCGCCTGCAGTCCCCGCGCCTCGATCTCCTCACAGGCTACGGGGAGCAGCAACCCCTCGCCCGCCCGCGAGGAAGGTCGGGCGCTGTCCTTCGCTCCGCCGGCTTCCGGTGACGGCTACACCCCGGGTCCGCGTGCAATGGCGCCCAAATAGGGCGCCTGTGGCCCGCCGAGTCGTCCCACTGTGGGCTTCGGTGAGCCGTGGCCGGCCATCCTCCAGAGGGCTCCCTCGGCTCCGCTGCACACCGCTGCGGGGGCCAGCGCCACTCCCAGCATAGGAGGGAGACGCCACTCTCCGCCCGGAGACACCCGGCCTCCCAGAGGCGGATGGAGAGGGGCCCCCGATTGAGAACGGGGACCCCACCCGCCCGCCCCGGGTCCGACCGGGGTCCGGGCTCATTTCGTCCGGGGCGGGAGGGTATACCGCGATCCCTCCCACTCCCACAAGAAACAGCCCCCGTAAAATCTCCCCAGGAGGCGGGAGGGCACGCGGGCATCCGTCGCGCATCCGTCGCGCTGGGGGGGCAAATAGCGAAAGCCGCCATCGCCCCCCCCACGCACCTCTTATAGCGGCGGATCCCTGCGACGTCGTCGCGTCCCACGTCCGTGACCTCTCCGAGCGGGATCGTACCTTTCACGATCCCGATCGGACCTCTCCTTGAGGGCCATGACCTCCTCGCAGAAGGGGGTCACGGCCCTCCATTCTGTCTCGCCGGCAAGCATCTGTCTCACGACGCCTGCCGGCGAGAGATCCTCCCATATTTCTGCTGTCAGGGCGTGGCGGACACCTGCAAACACCGGGCACTCCGCCAGCGTGTGCTGTGCGGCGCCCGGCGCCGCCCCTCAGAGCCAACAGTGGTGGGTCCATTCCCTGTTCCTCCGGCACAGGAACTCCCCGAACACCCCGTGTCCGGAGAGCACCTGCGTGACCCGGAACGACAGGGCGCCGTGGCCGCGGTCCCGCCACTCCGATATCATCGGCAGGACCGCCCCGACGGCGCGGGTTCCGGCGGCAGACCCCTCTGTTAGGGATCTCTGCCACCTTTCCGCCGCGACCAGTCGGGCCTGGCTCCGGTGTACCTCGACCGTCGGCCCCGGCGGGTCCTCCCCGGCCTGGCGGAGGGCTCGCGAATACCAGTATGTACTGGATTCGACCTCCGCCTGGTACCGGAGAGGGATGAGACCCGCCAGGACCATCGCCCCCTCGTAGGAGATCGTGCAGTAGCCCCCACGATCCTGATGGCCAGCCGGCGCTCCACCCGCCGCAGCAGAGTGCAGCTGTGCCTGCTGACCGCCAGATCGCCGGCCCATATCGGAGCCCCGTATAGGGCTATGGACCGGACGATTCCCACGTATAGGCGGCGAACCCTCACTCCCGGCCCCCCGAGGTTGGGCAACAGGCGGCCAAGATTGGTCGCCACCCGCTCCAATCAGGAAGCCAGGCGGTCGAAGTAAACATCGAACCGCCAGTGGCTGTCGAGATACAGACCGAGGTATCGAAGACCCCGGCCGATCACGATCCGGTACCCGTCGACCTCGAGGCAGAGATGGGCCGGACGGGCTACCCCACGCCGAGGTTCGAAGAACCACATGGCCTCGGTCTTGTGAGGTGCCAGCGCCAGACCCAGCGCCCGGATCGCTCTTCGCACGATGGCGACCCCCACCTCGGCACGACGGCAGGTCCTCAACCAGTCCCGCCCGATGGCCAGCAGGTAGTAGTCATCTGCGAATACCGTGGCCCACACCCCGGGCGGGAGGATCACCCGCAGCGCCGCGTTGTACCCCACGTTCCATAAGGGGGGGCCCAGTTTGGACCCCTGGGGCACTCCGCAGTCGACCTCCCTCCATGGCAGCGTACCGTCCCGGCCCGTGTACAGTATCCACCTGCCATCCAGGAAGGCCCCGATGATCCTCTGCAGATACGGGGGGGCGTTGTGGTGAACCAGCGCCCCCTGTATGGTCCCATGGGGCAGGGTGTTGAACGCGTTTGTAACGTCTAAGGAGACGCCCAGCGCCACCCCACCTTGGGACGTGGCCGACTCGGCAAGGGTGCGCACCCGCTGGATAGCGTCGATGGTGCTGCGACCCTCGCGAAACCCGAACTGGATCTCGGCCAGATCGGGGCCAACGCTCGACAGGTGGTAGATGAGGCGTTTTGCGATGACACGCTCGAAGAGCTTTCCCACTTCGTCCAACAGCACAATGGGCCGGAACACAGAGGGAGAATCTGCGGGCCGTCCGTCCTTTCGGAGGAGGACCGGCCACCCCTCCTTCCAAATCGAGGGGAACACCTCCTGCTCCAAAGCGGCGCTGAGGAGGCGGAAGAGCCTCGGGCCTAGGATGCCGGACGCGATAACCCAGGCGCGGCCGGGGATGCCGTCCGGGCCCGGGGCGGTTTCCTTGGCCCCGAGCCTGACGGCATCGTCCAGTTCCTCCTCTGTGACCCAGGTCGACGGACCAGACGACGGGCTCCGCCGGCCCTTGCTGGTGGCGCGGGTGCGACGTTCCCCTGGAACGGGGGAAGAGGGTGTCTATTACCCGCGACAGCAGCTGGGGGTCCAGGCTCTCCGAGACCGTGGGCGCCCGTGCGCGGAGCTTGCCCATGACCATCCGGTAAGGGCACACCCACGGGTCCTTGTCGAGAGAGCCCTGGAGCTCCTCCCACGCCCGGGATTTCGCGTCCCTGATGGCCCCCCTCAGGGCTACCACGAAGACCTGGTATGTGCCCCTCAGCAGATCCTCCCTCGCCGGGTCGCGGACTCGAGCCCTTCGGGCGCGCTACCACTGGAGCCGGGCGTGCTGACACTCGGATCGGAGATCCGCAATGTCGCCCGACCACCAGTACACCGCCCTCCGGGGGGGCAGGCGGGTGGCCCGGGGCATGGCGGTGTCGCATATTGCGGTCATCGCCTCCCGGAACCACTTGGCCTCCCCCTCACGTCCACGACCGGCCCGGCCGGAAGAGCTGGCCAGGCCACGGCATGGGCTGCGGCCATCAGCATGTCCTTATCCAGCCTCCTCAGCACCCAGCGACGCAGTGGCGGGCCACGCGCCGGCCGGGGGGCGGCGGGGAGGGAGTAGCCGAAGGTGATGTATAGATGATCACTCAGCGTCTCATCGCCGCCACCCTCCAATTTTACACCATGCGCCCGGCCACAGGGAACGCCCAGCCCAGATTCCCCCTAAGCCCGAACGCAGGTGCTGGCGGAGCCCCTGTTCAGGAGCAGGAGCTCCGCGGCAGCCGCCCAGAGCAGTACCGACCCTCCTCTCGCGTCGGTCCTCGGGGACCTACAGGCTTCGGCATTGGAGTTGAATTTCCCGAGGACCAATGTCGGCCGGGTGTGGGAGCTAACCACAACGCTCCCCATCCGGTCCAGGAACTCCTCGAACCGCTCCAGGGACCAGCTGGGCGGCGCGTACACGCCCACCACTGCTACGCCCCCCCAGCCAACGGCCACAAAACCCCGCCCCCGTGCTAAGACATCAGCGTGCGGGGGGACGTGCCGACCCCCAGGACGATGGCGACGGAGCCCGCCGAGTCGCCGAACCAGTTGGGTCGGTCCAGTACGCGGTACGGCTCCGACACCACCGCAACCTCAATCTGCCACTCGGCCAGGGTTTGTAGCAAAAGTTCCTGCGCCCCGGCCGAGTGGTTGATGTTGGCCTGCAGGAAAGGACCCTTAGGCCCCATTGCGCGCCGGCTCCACCGCTGCCCCCACAGATGCTCCTGCGTTGCTGGGGCCCGCTACCCCAGTGGGCGATGCGGCCGTGGACTGCTTCGCGCTCGTCTTTTTGGCGGACTGCTTCCGCCCTTTCTTTGCGGTAACCGACGGGCATCCTCTGGTCCCCATCCTGTGCCCCGCGGGCCGCCCTGAATCGGTGCACAGGGGGCACCGCGGCGGGGCCGTACAGCCACTGGCTCGATGGTCCAGATCGCCGCAGTTGAAGCAGCGATCCGAAAGATCGACCCCGCAGGGACACCACTGCCTGACATGTCCAGTCTCCAGGAAGCGGTAGCACTGCACGGGGCGAGCCGCCAGGGCCTCGACCCGTGCTGAGGACCAGCCGACCCTCAGCCTCCCAGCGTCAACGACCTTGTTGGCTGTGGTGAGGGGGCACCTCACCCAGACCCTCCCCAGGCCACAGGGTGGGGCGCGATTCTCCCCCACCTTGACCTGCTCCGCGGAGCAGGCTCCTCCGGTTGCCACAGCCGCTACTACCTCCTCCCGGGTGACCGAATCGTCGAGCCCGATGAGGCGGATCTCGTCCATCTTAACTGGGAACGCCACCCTAACCTCATCGGACCCGCGGAACACAGTTTGGAGGCGGCTAGCCAGGGCTGCCGCCTTTGCCGCCCTCTCCGTCCCGGCGATCTCCAGGACGAGCCCGCTTGTGGCCGCGCGCCTGGGCCGGAGATCGGTGATGCCGATCTCCGCGAGGTCGACCTCCTGCCTGGCCCTGATCATGGCCTATACAGCAGGTGGTCTTCGCTCCGGGCGCGACCGTTAGCGTGACCGCCGAGGTTTTGGGGGGGCGGGCGAGGCGGGGCTTCTTTGTGGCCTCCTTTGTCGCCTTGCCCCCCGCGGTTCCCTCCTTTCGTGCGGCCGGGGGATTTATCGTCCCGGCCGTCGTCCTCCTCCCCGTCTTCTTCGCCGGTGGCGGAGGGGGCCCATGTACACACCCTTCTTCTTCGCCGCCTCTGCCTTCTTGGCTTTGCGGCCTACCACCTTGGACCACGCCTCGGTCTCCTGGCGGTGGTTCTCCTGGATTTTTGCCATCCTGTCGGCAACGAACGAGCCGGAGGAGGCCGTAGGGCGGGAAGGCGCGCGAGTCCCAGCGGCCCCCGAACCCTTTTTCTGGGGCTGCGCAGTTCCCCCGGATGTCGTGGGATCCCCGCGCTGTTGCCTCGGCCCCTTCTCCTGCCGTCCAGAGGTGGCAGGAGGGGGGCACCCAGCGGGGCCGAGCCCGCTACCCGACGAGCTCCCGCAGGAGGTCGGCCACGCTCCGCGCGACGAGGGCAGCGATGCCATCCATGAGCGCGACCGTCCTCGACGCCCCGCCCCCCCCCCACTTGGCGGCCGGGGCCTCGTGCTCGGTGGGGTCGTCCACGGCCCGCCCCCCTGCGGTCGTGGCAGGCGACGGTGAACGCACCGGGGCGGGGTCCTCCGTCTCCTCCAACGTGGTGTCACTCCGACAGCTCCTCTTCGGCCGGACCTCATGCTCCTGCGGGGACGCCGGCCGCGACGCCTTCCTGGTGCCAGCGGCGGCCGGGGCTTCTACCGCCGGGGGCCTCTCGCGCAGAGCCTCCAGCTCCCGCCGCAATCTCCACCCCTTGTGACGCTATTTTGGCGTCGCGGAGCTGTAATTGGGCCCTGAGCAGTTGCTCAGCGAGGACCGTTTCGTGGTCGTCGCGGTGCGGCGCGGCTCTCAGCCCCAGCTCGTTTACGACCGCCTCCACGTCGCGGGATGCCTCCCTGAGGGCACGGATACACGTGCCCTTCAGGTTTTTGGAGCACCCCGCGACCTTCTCGACCTTTACGGCGCCCTCCATGGCGCGCGCCACAAGGTCTGGCAAGGGGAGGTGGCGCACCTCCCGCGCAATTTCCTCCGCCTCCCTCAGCTTCAGGGCCGACCGGCTTGGCTGGCGGGGGTCCGCGCCGACGTCCAGTAGCTCCCTAGTTGCCTGGAGCTCCATCTCCTCCCGCTGTAGGCGCAGGAATTCTTCTTTCTTCGCGGCAAGGGCCACGTAGTCCCCTGATGTATGAGGGCGTCCT
This sequence comes from Osmia bicornis bicornis, assembly GCF_907164935.1. Lineage (NCBI taxonomy): Eukaryota > Metazoa > Arthropoda > Insecta > Hymenoptera > Megachilidae > Osmia > Osmia bicornis. The sequence continues at coordinate 54,313 of NW_025791435.1, read as the reverse complement.
CTCTTTGCCGCAGCCGAGGTTTTGGGGGTCGTGGGCGGCACCGAGATCACCGACCCATCCGACTCCTCCTCGCTGTCAACCTGCTGTCGCCAGAATTCCCTATCAGAGGCAGCAGAGGAAGCCCTGCTGCCCCTGGTGGATCCCGCCGACATGGGTCGTGCCCTTCAGGCCCGAGCGGGAGCCGCTGCCCTACTGGGCCCCGGCTGCGCCGTGTCCTCATCCCTCGCCGACCTGACCGTGTCAGGTTCCCTTGCCTGGTTTGCCATCGTTTCGTCCCGTCCTGCGTTTTGTGTTTGGTTTGTAGAATTTTCCATGTTCGTCTCACGAGTAGGTCGGATCCTAGGTCCGCCCAGGCAGAGCCGCCTTACCTGGGTAAGGCAGATATACGCGAGGGGTCGCCAGGTACCCCGGGGTTGGTCGCTAGCGACTGGTGCACCCACCAGCCACCCCTGGTGCTAACTCCAGGAGCACCCTCCTCACAGCGTGCCGCAGCTTGGGGCTAGGGATTTTTGAAGAGATTGTCATCCTCGCAGGCCGGCCGGTTAAGGCAAGCCTCCCGTTCCAGCGAAACGTGACCACTGGATTACGGTATAATTGCTAGGGCACTCCGGGTTCGCTACCCGCACGAGACTGCCACGCAGCCTGGCCCCTGGAGAACTCAACCACGCCACTGCCACCTTTTCGCCTCCCTGACCCAGGCCTTACTGGCAAGGGAGACCCTGCCAGGATCCGTCGATCCCACCGGCATCACCCCGGGTCGTCTGCGAGGCTACTTCGACAGCAGCAAGCGCCCCCCTTTTAGTCGCCTCCTACGACAGGCTGGGGTTACCGTGCCTGTATTCTATCCCCCAGTCACAGGGGAGGTTTTGATGGGTTTTCCTTCTCTTGGTGTTTGGTCCGCGGGAGCTATTTTATTTCACTCCTACCCTACATGCACTCCGAAAAGTGCATGGCGAGCATTCCCCTATCACCTCCCCACCCAGCCAGTACACTTGGCCAGGTCCGTGGAACCTAACCTAACCTTTTTTTTTTTTTTTTATTTAAAGGAGAGGAAATGCATTTATGCACCCGCGGGTTGCCCCCCCATTCACTCTATTCGGCTGGTGGGGGCCCGGGCAGTGTGGGACCCATACCCGCCCTGAGGGGGCAGCCTGGCGCCAGTTTGGTGGGGGCAAACCCAAGGAGGCAACCCCAGGAGGGGGCAACCTGGCAACCCGAAGGGAGGGGTTTAGCCCAAAAGTAAGTCTCAGCCCAGGCGGGGCGACCTTGAACAGGTAGTCCAGAGGAGACAGTCCTGTGGCTGGATATACTACCCACTAAAACCTCTCTCCTGTGTGGGCCGCCAGTACCTATTCATCATTTGGGATATATAACAGCTTACCAACGTATAGCCACAACGGCGTTTTGGCAATTCAATGCATTTCGCATTATTCCGTCCTCCCGCAAAAACGCCATGCGCTAGGCACCATGGGGCATCTGCGGATCCACGCCGTTGCACCTCCGATCTTGCGGTAGGACATTTTCAACCTGAGCAGTACACGCAGGAATTTTTCTTCAGCAACGATCGGCACCAGGGCATCCTCCAAGATCGCGCCTTCCCGGCGTGACCGCACCACCTCTTCGCCTGCCTAGCACTATTGCCAGAACAGGGGTTCCTCTTCAGCACGTCCAGGACAGGGACATCGTATCTCCACAGTTGACCGTGCCCGTCTTCGTCCTCCTGGTAGGTTGATAATGATGATGTGGCTTATCCTAGATGTCACCACGCCCACCTGTCCTGCCACGAGGACAGGCCATTTTTCTTCAGCAACGATCGGCACCGGGGGGACATCCTCAAGAATCGCACCATCCCGGCGTGACCGCGCAACCTCTTCGCCTGCCTAGCATTTTGCCAGGATAGGGGTTCCTCTTTGGCCACGACCAGGAACCGGAGCTCCTGCTCAACGGGTGATCGCGCCATGTCTTCACCAGCCTGCAAAGCGAGGTCAGGAGCTTTCTCTTCAGCCACGACCAGGAACCGGAGCTCCTGCTCAACGGGTGGCCGCGCCATGTGTTCACCTGCTTCAGCAGGGCTTGCTCTTCGGCCACGATCAGGACCCGGATCTCCTGCTCAACGGGTGATCGCGCCATGTCTTCGTAGGCTGCAATCCTCGATGACCTGTTCCACGCACACTCGCACACACACTCTCACGGGCTTCAAGCAACCATCAAACTCGCACAAAATAAATGAATAAATATATAAATAAATAAACCAATAAATACCTGTATCCTGATTAACCCATTGAAGGCGTCCTTTTCTCCACTGCGGCATCCCAGCCACGTCTGTCTTCATTTTCCGCCTCTTCTATTCTCAAGTCGTCGCCACTCTTCTTCTGCCTCGCCGCCTTCTCTTCTCTGAGCCACCATGCCCGGAAACCTACCGCATACACACCGCACACCCACACTCGCACTTGCACACTCTTACAAGCCCTCCATCAAGCAGCAGGCACACAAAAATAAATAATTATATAAATAATAAACAAATAATAAATACTTGTATCCTGCTTCACTCCTTCAGAGCGTCCTCTTCTCCGCTGCAGCGTCCCAGTCACGTCTATCATCAACCTTTGCCTCTACTCTTCTCCTTTTAGTCATGTTGTCTGGAATCCTAACGCATACACACCGCAACACCCACACTCACATTCGCACAAGCCCTCAATCAAGCATCAACACGCACAAAATAAATAATTAATTATGTAAGTAATAAAGAAAGAAATACCTGTGTTCTGCTTCACCCCCTCAGGACGTCCTCTTCTCCACAGCAGCGTCCCAACCACGTCTGTCATCAGTTTCCGCCTCTTCTTTTCTGGAGACATCGTCGCTCTTCTTCTACCTCGCCACCTTCTCTTCTGCTTCAGCCATGATGTCCCGATACCTGTTACATACATCCCGCACACGCACACTCACACACGCACACACTCGCACATTCTCACAAGACCTCAAGCACACAAAATAAATGATTAAGTATATTAATAAATAAACGAAAGCTCACCCGTGTTCTGCTTCACTCCTACAGAGCGTCCTCTTCTCACTGCAGCGCCCCAACCACGACTGTCCTTTTCGCTGTCTTCTATCTTCACGCCCCCTTTTATTCGCCTCTTACGACAGGCAGGGGTTACCGTGGCTGTATTCCAAACCCCCCAGCCACAGGGGTAAACCTAACCTAACCTAACCTAACCTAACCTAACCTAACCTTTTTTTTTTTTATATTTTGACAGCAAGAAAATACATTCACGTAAGCGAGGAACCCGTCGGGTTAGGAGGGGTCTCGGGCAGTGTGGGACTCAAAGGTACATACCAAAACAAGTTTCCCTGAGTTGGATCGTTACAGTACCCCAATACCCACTAAATACTTGCTCCGTATCGGCCACAGATACCTCCGGCAACCCCAGAGGGCTTTAATGGAGAGCATTCTGTGTAGCCACGATGTTGCTTACACATCGACCGACTCGGCCGACCTAAAGGCGTTCAGTCGTCCAAGAACGTCGCGGATAAACCCCAGCGCACCTCCGCTCATGACGCAGGCTCGTTTTGGCCGACGGTGATTTCATTTAGCCACAGAAGGTACAGAATGCGTTAGGTGGGCACCCTGCAGCCGCTGTGCATACACACCGCCGACAGTGTAAAATTTTCCTTGAAGAGTTGTTTTTCCTTATCCGTATGTTTGCTACGCAGGAAATGGTTGGGATAAGCTGAGTCGCTTGGTCATCAGAGGCCGCAACGCACATTTGGGCGAGCTAAACATAAGCGAGCTAATGGGCGAATTTCAGCCTGGGAGAGGTCGCGAAAACGAAGGAGTGCTCGCATGAATGCGAGTAAAGGAGAGCCTGAGCCGCCTGTACACCAGCGACCGCATCACACATTTGGGTGAGCTAAGCCTCTCGATGAGCGGAGTTCAGGTCTGGATTTGGTTACGCGCACTGGGGAATGCACCCATGAGAGCGGGCGAAAGGAAAAATGGGTTGCCTGGACACCAGCGACCGCTACGCACATTTGGGTGAGCTAAATCTCTCGATGAGCGAATTCCGGGCGTGGAAGAGGACGCGAAAAGTTTTCGAACGAGGGGATGCTCATGCGAGAGCACGCGGTAGCGCTCGGTAGGCTCGTGTCGTTTGTCGCATGCATTCATCCATTCATTCAGATTCAATTCATTCGATTCTATACTACACGTATGTAAAGGTACCGATTCAATTCTATACTACACGTATGTAAGGGTACCGTAAGCGGGATGCTACGTATAGTACGTATGCAATCGGAGAATCTGAGGAGAAGAGCGGGTAGGGTCGTGGTTCGCTAAGAGTCGGCCGGCGAGAAGAAGAATCAGGCCGGCCGGTCTCGATCCACTGCCAGCGGGTACGGCGAGAGGGACCGTTCGAGCTTGGGATGCTGCGAGGAGCGAGCGCAGGGGATCAAAGAAGAAGCCGCGAATTCAGCAACCGGAGGAGAGCCGAGACGCGAGCGTAATATATCCGGGATTCGAGGTCGCTGATTGGAAATTGCGCGCGCGAAAAAATTAAAATTTTTATTAAATTAATAAAATGTAATTTGAAAAGTGTAATAAAGTTCAAAATTTATCAAAATCTGAGAATTATCAGGAGGCTAGAATTGATGATTTGTAGTTAAAAAGCCACGTTGAAATTATAATTGAGAATTGATACGTGTCGAAACTAACTTTTAGGATTGTCGTGAAGATTAAATTAAATCTAGAGGTAATTAAATACGATTTTCGCGAAATAAGGTTGATACAGATTGTTTTCAAAATTTGACAAAGGGAGAAGTAGGTGTTCGGGCGATAAAGCATACGTTAATTTGGTTTTCAAAGTTTGGATTTTAGAGCCGGCGCGAGAACTGTGAGATTTTAGCGTCTCGTTGGGTGGATGGGAGGCGCGTGCAAACGGGCGATGCGCGGATTGCGTCACCCGCTCGCAGGTAGTGGCCAGAACTGGGTCAATGAGTCAGCCAGCGGCCGGTATCCGAAGGGTTGCGTGCGAGCCGCGTTCGTGTGCGACGGGCTCGTCGTTGTCTACCTGAAGGGACTTCGCGCGCGGTTCCTTTTTAGTCGCCTTTTACGACAAGCCAAGGAGGCTAGAGACGTATTCTGTAACCCCCCGTCTCCAGGGGAGATTCAATTCTATACTACATGTGTGTAAGGGCACCGTAAGCGGAACGCTACGTATAGTGCGGATGCAATCAGAGAACCTAAGGGGAAGAGTAAGAAGGGTCGCGGTTCGCCGAGAGTCGGCCAGCGAGAGGAAGGTTCAGGCCGGCCGGTCTCGATCCACTGCCCGGCAGGTACAGTGAGAGGGAAAGATCGAGCTCGGGATGCTGTGAAGAGCGAGCGCGAGAGAGGGGATCAAAGAAGAAGCCGCGGGTCGGAACCGGGAGAGAGCCGAGACGCGAGCGTAATGCGTCCGAGATTAGAGGTCACTAATTGGGGATCGCGCGTCATGTTAATGCGATTTTAATTGAATTTAATTAAATTGATGAAATGTAAAGAAATTAAAATGTAATAAAATTCAAAATTTATAAAAATCTAAAATTTACAGAAAACTAGAATTGATGTTTCGTGTTTGAAGAACCACATTAATATTATAATTAAGAATTCATACGAACCAAAACCTTGAATTTTAAATTTGCCATGAAAATTAATTTTAAAGGTAATTAAATACAATTTTCGCGAAAGAAAGTTGGTGCAGATTGCTTTCAAAATTAATTATCAGAGAGAGAGGTATGGAAAATGTAGCATGTATTAAAATTGGATCAGCGAAATTTGGATTTTTAGATTAAGCACGAAAGCTAGCAGTTTTAAGCGCCTCGTTAGGCGGGTGAGAGGCGCGTACAAGCGGGTGATGAACCGATTACGTCACCCGCTCGCAGGTAGCGGCCGAAACTGGGTCAGTGGGTCAGCCGTCGGTCGGCGTCTAAAGGGGGTGCGAGCGAACCGTGCTCGTGTACGAAGGGTCCGATGCTGCCGGTCTGAAGAGGCTTCGCGCGCGGTTCCTTTTTAGTCGCCTTTTACGACAAGGCAAGGAGGCTGGAGACGTATTCTGTAACCCCCGCTTCCAGGGGAGGATGGGATGTAGTCTTCCACAGTAAATGTGTTAGAGCTAGAAGTTTCCAGGATTTAAGATTAGTGACAAATTAAGCTTTATGATTTGGGGTTGTGAAATTGTGTTGATGTTAGACTTGAGACCCGGGAGGAGTTCTGGATTTGGATTTTAAATTGAATTTAAATTGAGGGTAGAGTTGATCGCGGGAATCGTAGTCTAAAAGTAATTAAATATAATTTGTGCGGATGCGATGTAGATGAATAAATGCTCGTTATCTTAGAATTAAAGTTATGGGGAGGCTAAAATGGGTGATCAAGGAGAAGAATTGTACTTGAAATTAAGGGGGTTCTGAGAATCTTGAATTAAGATAACATAACACATAGAAACTGAAAGTTTAAAAGTAAAAGCAGATGTGTACAGTAAGAATGGGTGTGGATCCTGAGCAGAATGTAAAAGGTGAAAATAGTGGAGAAATAAAAACATAAATAAAGAAATAAATGGAGGAATAGGGAAAAAGGACGGTAGAGAACAACGAAAAACAGCCAGAAACAGCTCTAAGCGGAAAGTTTGTAAAGCGGCATACGGTACATTTGGAGTTAAGCTGTACCAGGTGTCGGGTAGGGTAGGCGATAAAGTAGGTGATGGGTAATAAACGGGCAATGAGGAGCAAGGCGCTAAAGGAGGCGACGTAGGATAAAAGCGGTGCGAGTTCGCAAGGAATAATAGAGTAATAGAGTGAAAGTACAGTGAAGCAGTAAAGCAGAGTAAGGCAGTAGCATAAACTAGGAGGCCTGCTCGAGCGACCAGAAGGAGACAAAGGAGAATGGAAACAATCAGGAAAATAAAGAAGTCGGAGTTTTATTGTTCACGTGAAGCGTAGCTGACTAAAAATAAATATGCAGGGACACGCTGACGGGCGCGGGGGTCATGTCGGAAAAGTACCCGTGCCTAACTATCAAGGTGTAGTGGATGCGTAGGAGATGCCGCATGGAGGGAGCTACAAATTCGCGTACAGCAGGAGGGTCCAAAAAAATAGAGTAGATACGATCATGGTTCGTCGAGAGTCGGCCAGCAAGAGGAAGAATCGGGCCGATCGATCTCGCTCCACTGCCCAGCAGGTATAGCAAGAGGGAAAGATCAAGCACGGGATGCCGCAAAGAACGAGCGCCGGGGGGGAGATCAGAGAATAAGCCGCGATTCGGGATCCGGAGGAGAGCCGAGACGCGAGCACAATGCGTCCGAGATTCGAGGGAGCTAACTGGAGATCGTACGCCGCAGAAAATGCGATTTAAATTAAATTTGATTAAATTGATTAAGATGTAATTTGAAAAATGTAATAGAGTTCAAAGTTCAACAAAATCTAAAATTGGCAGGGAACTAGAATTGGTGATCCGCAGTTGAAGACCGCGATTATATTATAATTGAGAGTTGATACGGGTCAAACCTTGAATTTTAAACTTATCATTAAATACCGAGGTAATTAGATACAATTTCCACGAGAGAAAGTTGGTGCGGAATGCTTTCAAAATTTGTTTCCAGAGAGAGAAGTAGGTGTTCGGAAAAAGGAGCATACCTTAGAATTGTGTTATCAAGATTGGCATTTAAGATTAGACGTGAGAGCTAGAAGTATTACGGCGCCTCGTCAGGCGGGTGAGAGGCACGTACGAGCAGGTGATGAGCGGATTACGTCACCCACTCGCAGGTAGCGGCCGGAACCGGGTCAACGAGTCACCCATCGGCCGGTGTCCGAAGGGATGCGAACGGGCCTCATCCGTGCATGTCGGCTTGTTGCTGCCGATCTAGAGGGGCTAAACGCGCGGTGCCTTTTAAGTCGCCTTTGATGACAGGCTTGGGAGGCTGAAGACGTATTCTGTAACCCCCGCCTCCAGGGGAGACTTGATTCTATACTTCCACAGCAAATAGGATCTGATATAATCGAAAGTCTGGTCTATGCTTTATTAAGTTAGCACTGTTTCTCGAGTACGCGTCCGCGACGAGACTAGCGGATTGCAAGGTGATTCGCGTCAACGAGAGTTGTAAATTCTCGCTACGGTTTGACCGACGCCACGGATCGCGTACTACTCTGCGACCGGTTAAGGAGACAGAGCTCATTAGGGTCGTAATTAATTGTAAAGATTATGATGGTTATATGTATTTAATGGTTGCACAAGATTTGATGGTTTGACGAGTTACTCTGACTCAAGTATTAACAGTTGTTCGTATGTTTGATTTGACGTATATGTGTTTATGAAGCAAATTGATCGGAGTCTCAACGGAGGCTCTAGAATACGAACGAAGTGACTTGGTCGGAAGACCGACAAGAAGTGTCCAGCGTTTTGTTGGTTTGTCTCTAGTTTCTATTTTCCCTCTCCTGGGTCTTAAGAACGGTCAGTTAGGAACTGCAGCGAACCAGCCGAGCCCAACAGCCGCGATGCACATGGCTTTTTGTTTGGCTTTTGTTTCGATAGCCCTTTGGTTTGGAAGGATCGGTTGTACCCCAGGCAATAAATGAATGAATGCTTTTATGGTCAAGGTGACCGTTGGTGCCTGGGACCGACAACTGGACTGCGTAGACACGTGCATCACACAGGGTCCGTCTAAGACCCGAAAGAGAAGAAGGTTTAGGCCTTTTGTTTAGGCAGTGGAAATAAATGTTCCGAATTCATGGTTTTGGAACCTTCTAAGCCCTGGGTGGTAATTTCTTTAATACGTGATGAACTACCACTCCGGCCAGCTTAGGGTAGTTTTTAAGAGTCATGTTAAATATGACCGATCGTGTTTTCTAAGTTACTGCAATAAACTGTGAAAGCTGCCATGCCGCGTAACAAGCACCCTTCACCGTTATTGATCAGTGAGTGCAATTGATATAATTGTAATTTATTCACGTTATTAATGTTGACTTGATTAGGTCCTTTCATCGAAGGCATGGTAAGTTTTGGGTTGCCGGGCTTTGTTGAAGACGACCACGAGACCCCTGCTTCGATCGAGGGGAGGCGAGAAAGCGAGGGGAGTGTGCCGAAGCGCGTGTCTCGAAAGCGAGGCTCAAGGGTGAGGGATTACCCCTCGCAGGTTCCCCCAGCCACAACGATTGCCGGCTGCTCTGGATATAAATTGGGGCACCTCGTAGGGGCCTTTTGATCGAGCAAGCAGGGCTGATGCCCGTGGCAAGTCAAGGAGGCCCGTCATTCGAGCGTGGTGGCGTGGGTTCTCGAATCGATGCCCTTGCGTGTAGCCGCAGCCTCCACGGTCGAATATCTAGGTCCCCAGTGTCCACGCACTATTCGGGGTCGGATTACCGCTATCTTATTCATCGATTTAAAGCGAGACCAGAGACTATTAGTTCGCCCGAGGATTCCCTTTGGGAGGCGAGACGGGGGTGTCCCACTTGGACGTCGACCGATTGGATGCGTCCCGATTGGACGGTCCCGATTGGACGCGTTCCTTTTGGACGCCGTGCCGATTGGATGCGTTCCTTTTGGACACCGGACCGATTGGACGCGTTCCTTTTGGACGTCGTGCCGTTTGGACGCCGTGCCGTTTGGACGTCGTGCCATTTGGATCCGTGCCATTTGGACGCCATATCTTTTATAATCATTGCCTTTGGAAATCGGCAGATGGTGTTATTGTTTGTCGATTTAAATTCCTATGCTATTTGAATGCGTATGCATGCTAAAATATATGATTACATATATCTAACGATAAGGTCAAGTGGTTGTGTGTAACGTTTGACAGATATAGGTTATAGTGAAAAACATGTGGTAATTGAATGCAGTTACTTTCTTACAAGATATATCTGGAAGTATGTTTAAGGTAAAAGAAATATTAAACCTTATTTTGTTCAATACATTTTTTATTGCAAATTAATGTTGTTGTGGACAATGTATCAATATATAATAATACGATTTCTTTTTCTTTATTTTCAGCATTTATTCAGACACTGATGAAGAAATTACTACCAAAATTATGGAGTAGAGAATTTGAATAGATCCATTAAACAAATTAAACATTGTGGAATGAAATACTAGGATTAATAACAGATACGAACTCCGAAAAAAGGTGCAATTACATTCTCGCAGGATATATGAGGAAATATGTTTGAGGCAAAAGAAATATTAGATCTTATTTTGTTCAACACATCCTTTATTTCAAATTAATGTTGAGAACAATGTATGAATATATAATAATATGATATCTTTTTTTATATTTTCAGCACCTGTTCAGACATTCATGCGGAAATTACAACCAGAAAATTATGGAAGGAAAAATTTGAATAGATACATTGAAGGTACTTTCCAGCGTAGAATGAAAAAATTGGGGCAAATAACAAAAACGTACCCTGAAAACAGATGCAATTACTTTCTCGCTGGATATATCTGGAAATATGTTTGAGGTAGAAGAAATATTAAATTTTATTTTTTTCAATACATTCTTTATTCCAAATTAATATTGTTGCGGACAATGTATCCATATATAATAATATGATTTCCTTTTCTTTATTTTCAGCATTTGTTCAGACATTGATGAGCATTCTCGCAGGATATATCACGAAATATGTTTGAGGTAAAAGAAATATTAAATCTTATTTTCTTTAATACATTCTTTATTCCAAATTAATGATGTTGTGGACAATGTATCAATATATAATAATATGATTTCTTTTTCTTTATTTTCAGCAATTGTTCAGACATTGATGAGCATTCTCGCAGGATATATCAGGAAATATGTTTAAGGTAATAGAAATATTAAATCTTATTTTTTTCAATACATTCTTTATTCCAAATTGATGTTGTTGCGTATAATGTAGCAATATATAATAATATGATTTTTTCTTCTTTATTTTCAGCATTTATTCAGATATTGATAAGGAACTTACAACCAAAAAATGATGGAGAAGAAGAATTTGATAGATACATTGAACAAATTATCCAAAGAAGAGGATTATTAAATTAGATCAGTTTGTCTTGTAAATCATAATGTCAGAATATTTTAAATAAATAAATTAATAAAAGAAAATGAGACCTAATTTGTAATTTCCTGGTCCAATTTCCTTATTATAGAATTTAATTTACGGTTCGCATTGTCTTCTTGTAGTTGCAGATAAATACTTTTGTCGAGTAAAAATTGGTAAATAAAGAAAAGAAGTTATAATATTGTTGTAGTTACTTCACTCTTCAGTTTCATCTATCTTGTATCAATTGTATTGTATTTACAAATCCCAAATTAATTTCATCCGACTACAACAGTCCAACTGAAATATTCCACTATTCAGATCAATCAGAAAAAGTATTAAAACATTTAGAAACGATCTTGTTCTAAGAAGACTTATGGAGAAAAGATAGAAAAGGAAATTCAATTATTATGAATTAGTTTCATTTGACCAGAGGCAAATATCACCTAAAATCTTACAAAACGGAATTCACTAAATTTCTTGACAATTGTACTAGATAAAATTAATTACATGTAATCCGACAATATATTGTGCCAGTTACAATTCTTTTTCTTGATAATCTCCAATATTTCAAAATTTTCTAGCGAAACACAGAGAGGTTTTGTTATGTTCCTGTCGAAACCGAGAGTGTTACTTTCTCAAACTGTCAGCTGCTGTCAGCTGTCCGCTAGGCCAACAAAACATGAGATGATGTCGTCTCTGTCAGTCATAGATCGGCGACGTCATCGGGTCAACAACCTCGCCAGCTGATCGACAACTTAGTAACGACAATTTTCGGAAGAGTCGACTTTCGAGAACTTTAAAACATCTAGTAACTGGAATCTGTAAATATTACAGAGATGTCACATTACAAAATGCTGGTTGTGTTTTTTGTAGTTTGACACATGTTAAGTTATATGTGTATAAATTACGAATTTTCCAATCGAATATTATCAAAGTCTCAAAAGAAGCAGTGGATTCCAAAGCATAAAATTAGTGTTTTTGGAATTTACGTGTTAAATACTGTTAATGAGATCGGGTCACGGAATAAATATATATGGATGTGTATTTAGATTAATAGATTTAATATCATAATAGCATAATAATGGCACACAATCGATATTTTTGAATTCTACACATCAAATACTACTGAAGTGTCAAAAAGGGTTAAGAATTTAACGTCTCTCAAAATGAAATTCAACCAATGCTCGTAAAAAGGTGCCTGATTTGTTATGTCTATAATGTCAATAATGTTATTACACTAATAATAGTGTGTCCAATATAAAAAAGGAACATTCATTCAAATGCGTGTTTTTTTTCAGTTTTTATTATTCCATTATGTCATCTGTGTAGCAACTTATCTACCATGATAAGCACCTCTCCTCGTTCAATAGATGAAAAGTACTCCAGATTATCATTGAAATAAAATGTTGTTAACGTACTACATTGTTGGCCTACCATTAATTAATATTATCTAGTATAATTGTTCAAGATAATTTCGTGAATGACATTGTAGAAGATCTCAGATTATATTTACCAATAACGATATGACTGACTCTCTTTTCCAACGTTCTGTTCATAAGTCTTCTTTGACAAGATTCCTTCCAAACGTTTTAATATCATTACAGATTCGACTTGGCAGTGGAATATTTCAATAGAACTGTTCTACTCGTTTGAGACAAATTCAAGATTTGTAAACAATACAAGCACTATAAAATAGATAAAAGTGAATAGTGAAATAGAAACTCTGTTACAAATGATTTTTTTTATAAATTGTTACTTGGTAAAACTATTTATTTGAAAGTAGAAGAAAACAATGTGAATTGTAACTTAAATTCTATATTAAGCAAATTAGAATAGGAAATTAAAGCTTAAGGGATTCATCTATTTCTATTAAACTATTTATTTGAAATATGCTGGTATTACATTGTTTTTAAAGTCTGTAACGTGCAAGACAACCTTATCTAATTTAATACTGCTCTTGCTTGAATCATTTCTGCACTGTATCTATTTAATACTTCTACTCTATAATATCTCTGTTGCAATTTTCCCCTCCATGTCTGATCAAACACTGAAAATAAAGAAGAAATCATATTATTGTATATTGCTACATTATACTCAACAACATTAATTTAGAATAAAGAATGTATTGAAAAAAATAAGATTTAATATTTCTTTTACTTTAAACATATTTCCACATATATCTTGCAAGAAAGTAATTGCATCTGTCTTCAGATTATGTTTTTGTTATTTGTCCAAGTATTTCATTGGAAAATATCTTTGATGTATCTATTCTACACTTGTACTTCATAATTTTTTGCTTGTAAGTTCCTCATTAATGTCTGAATAAATGCTGAAAATAAAGAAAAACAAATCATATTACAATATATTGATACATTGTACACAAAATCGTTAATTTGAAATAAAGAGTGTATTGAAGAAAATATGGTATAATATTCCTTTTACCTTAAACATATTTCCACATATATCTTGCAAGAAAGTAATTGCATCTATTTGCATAGTATGTTTTTGTTATATGTCCTACTATTTCATTTCATGCTGGAAAATATCCGTAATGTATCTATTCAACTTTTCTGCTCCATACATTCATGCTTGTAATTTCCTCATGAATGTCTGAAAATATAGAAAAAGAAATCATATTAATACATATTGATATATTGTACTTAATAACATTAATTTCAAATAAAGAATGTATTGAAGAATATGTACAATGTTTAATATTCCAACTGTAATATTCCATTGTTCACGCTAATTAGAAAAAGGATTAAAACATTTAGAAGCAAAGAAGACTTTGGAGAAAAGATAGAAAAGAAAAATTCAATTACTATGAATTAGTTTTATTTCAGCATAGGCAAATATAACCTAAAATCTTACAAAACGGAATTCACTAAATTTCTTGACAATTGTACGAAATAATATTGATTACATGTAGTCCGACAATATATTGTGTGAATTACATTTCTTTTTCTTGATAATCTCCAGTACTTCACTGTTGGACGCCGTGCCGATTGGACGTGTTCTGACGCGTTTCTTTTGGACCCCGTGCCGATTGGATGCGTTCCTTTTGGACGCCGTACCGATTGGACGGGTTCTGACGTGTTCCTTTAGGACGCTGGTCCGATTGGATGCGTTCTGGCGCGTTCCTATTGGACGCCGTGCCGTTTGGATGCTGTGTCTTTTGGACGACATATCTTTTAATATTATTGCTTTTAGAAATCTGTAGATCGTTTTGACAGGTATAGGTTATAGTGAAAAACATGTGGAAATTGAATGCAGTTACTTTCTTAAAAGATATATCTGGAAGTATGTTTAAGATAAAACTAATTTTAAAGCTTATTTTCTTTAATACATTCTTTATTCCAAATTAATGATTTTGAGTACAATGTATCAATATATTGTAACATGATTTGTTTTTCTTTCTTTTCAGCATTTATTCAGACATTGATGAGGAATTTACAAGCACAAAATTATGAAGTACAAAAGTTGAATAGATACATTAAAGAAATTAAACAGTGTGGAATGAAATGCTAGGACAAATAACAAAAACATAATCTGAAGACAGATGCAATTACTTTCATGCAAGATATATGTAGAAATATGTTTAAGGTAGAAGAAATATTAAATCTAATTTTTTTCAATATATTCTTTATTCTAAATTAATGGTGTTGAGCATAATGTAGCAATATATAATAATATGAATTCTTCTTCTTTATTTTCAGCGTTTGATCAGAAACGGAGGGGAAAATTGCAACAGGGATATTATGGAGTAGAAGTATTAAATAGATACAGTGCAGAAATTATTCAAGCAAGAGCAGTATTATATTAGATAAGTTTGTCTTGCACGTTATAGACTTTAAAAACAATGTGTAAACCAGCATATTTCAAATAAATATTTTAATAGAATGGAATATTTCAATACAACTGTTCTACTCGTTTGAGACAAATTCAAGGTTTCTAAACACAATACAAGCGCTATAAAAAAGATACAAGTGAATAGTGAAATTGGAACTCTGTTTCAAATTTTTTTTTTATTAATTATTACTTGGTAAAACTATTTATTTGAAAGTAGAAGAAAACACTGTGAATTGTAACTTAAATTCTATGTTAAGGAAATTAGAATAGGAAGTTAAAGTTTAAGGTATTCATCTATTTTATTAAACTATTCATTTGAAATATGCTGGTATTACATTGTTTTTAAAGTGTATAACGTGCAAGACAAACATGTCTAATTTAATACTGCTCTTGCTTGAATAATTTATGCACTGTATCTATTTAATACTTCTACTCCATAATATCTCTGTTGCAATTTTCCCCTCCGTGTCTGTTCAAACGCTGAAAATAAAGAAGAAGAAATCATATTATTATATATTGCTGCATTATACTCAACAACATTAATTTATAATAAAGAATGTATTGAAAAAAATATGGTTTAATATCTCTTTTACCTGAGACATATTTCCTGATATATCCTGCGAGAATGTAATTGCATCTGTTTTCGGAGTACGTTTCTGTTATTAATCCTAGTATTTCATTCCACAATGTTTAATTTGTTGAATGGATCTATTCAACTTTTCTACTTCATAATTTTTTGGTTGGAAGTTCCTCATCAATGTCTGAATGAATCCTGGAAATAAACAAAAAGAAATCATATTATTATATATTGATACATTGTCCACAACAACATTAATTTGGAATAAAGAATGTATTAAAGAAAATAAGCTTTAAAATTAGTTTTATCTTAAACATACTTCCAGATATATCTTGTAAGAAAGTAACTACATTCAATTTCCACATGTTATTCACTATAACCTATATCTGTCAAACGTAACACATAACCACTCGACCTTATCGTTAGATATATGTAATCATACACCTTAGCATGCATACGCATTCAAATAGCATAGGAATTTAAATCGACAAACAATACCACCATCTGCCGGTTTCCAAAGGCAATCATTATAAAAGATATGGCGTCCAAATGGCACGAATCCAACTGGCACGACGTCCAAACGGCATGGCATCCAAACGGCACGACGTCCAAAAGGAACGCGTCCAATCGATCCGGCGTCCAAAAGGAACGCGTCCAATCGGCACGGCGTCCGAAAGGAACGCGTCCAATCGGTCGACGTCCAAGTGGGTCACGCCCTTCGGAAGTGCTATTGTGTCGTTTTTTGATTAAATATTGTGTTAATTTATTGTTAAATAACGAAAACGTGATGTGAGTGTTACGCGGCATTTCGACGTCGTGTTTCCGGTGTTCGGGGTGTTAATTATAAACATTGGACATTATTTAAGGATAATTTTCGTAAATTGAAAACGATTCGCAGTGAAATTCCGCGCTTTTTGGAGCCACAGCTCCAAAACTACGGATCTGATCAAAAAATGTGGTACAACATAAATAGTAGGAAATTTAATTTCCTACAAAAAAGGTCTCCTACGATTTTCCTATAGCTCGCACCGTATCCGAGATATTTGCAGATTTACCTCAAGGAAAGGGGCGTCACGCACATATTCCGAGATATTTCTTCTTCTTCTTGTTCTTCTTCTGCACAGCTGCGCTGGAAGTGGCATTCACAGCTCCGAATAGTGGATACAGCTTAGAATAGCGCAGTGTTACCTCAAGGAAAGGGGCCACAGTGTTTCTTCTTCCTTATAATGTTGGTACGGCTTTGGAACTTTCAGATATCTCGATATATCTCGAAAACTACGCATCTGATCAAAAAATGTCGTAGAAGATAAATAGGAAGAATGTTAATTTCCTACAAAAAAGGTCTCTCAAGATTTTGCCATATCTCGCACCGTTTCCGAGATATTTGCAGATTTACCTCAAACAAAGGGGCGTCACGCGCATATTCCGAGATATTTCTTCTTCTTCTTGTTCTTCTTCTGCACAGCTGGGCTGGACGTGGCATTTACAGCTCGGAATAGTGAATACAGCTTAGAATAGTGCGGAGGTACCTCAAAGAAAGGGGCCACGATGTTTCTGCATCTTTATAACGTGTGTACCTGTACGAATTTCGCACTTCAAACTCGTACGAATATCTCGGTCGGTAACATGGATCGATAATTCCGTCTTCACCAAATACGTAAAAGTAATCGCTGCTGCGCTGTCTAACCACCGATCCGAGCGCTCGCCAATATTAAAACTCCTAAATTCGAACCTTTACGGCATTAATGCGAAAGCAATTCAGAGAGCGATTATCAAGCGACAGCAACGACCAAGAGCTTTATCTTTACTCGAGTTTAGAGCATTTTTAATTTTAATTCAGTGCCTTGCACCGCGAAGTCGGTGAATCGTGTAATTCCAAATTAAAACACAAGTGTGATTTTTGTAGTTCTTAATTTACGACTCATTGTGTAAAAATTGTAAGTTATACACAATTAGTGACCGCAAAGGTGTGTCATTCATCTTCTCCTCGACGCCCACGTCTTTGAAAAAACGGAATCCATGCCTTTTCCGAAAACTCTAATTCTCGCCGAGAACACATTATTTCTAATGTGAATATAGTAATAATGATACTGTTATTACATACACATTGATCTGTATGAAGGCATCAGTATATTACATTATTTCTAATGTAGATGTAGTAATAATGATTTTGTTAATAAATGTATGTTACATATCTAATGCACATATAGGAATAATGATATTATTACTAACTGTACACTGAACTGTAGGAAGGTAATAATGATATTGTTACTAATTGTACATTGATCTGTAGTAACGAATCAGTATATTCCATTACATCTAATGTAGATATACTAATAATGATATTGTTATTAAATGTACATTGATCTGTAGTAACGAATCAGTATATTACATTATATCTCATGTAGATATATTAATAATGATATTGTTATTAAATGTATATTACATATCTAATGCAGATATAGTAATTTTTTTTTTTTTTTTTTTTTAAGGAGGAGGGCAAATGCATTTCCGCACACCCGGGGGGCTACAAAATGGTACGACCACACCCGAGTAGTGTGGGGCTCCCCCGGAGGGAAGTACTTGCTTCCGGGTATACCCACTAAAACCCCTCCTCCATACCCACAGTTAATCCCCGGAGCCGGAATCGCGTTAGCATTACTTCGGCTCCGGAGCTGTGCTATTTACGCCTTAGCGGCGCGTCTCAGGTCGCGAGTGGAGTGCCTCAAGGCAGCCCTCTTCACGCTTGCGGCGCAGTATGTACTCGACATACCGTCCACACACAGCGTCCCACCGTTCCTGGCTTTTGAGCATCACCCGGACGATGTTCTCCAGGGTGATGCTGTCGACGATGGCGCGCTCCACACCTCTCCTTTCGTCCGCAAAATAATCGCAGACGAAGAAGGTGTGGAGCGCATCGTCCTCCTCGTCGCCACAAAGCAAGCAGCGAGGCGACCCTACCTTCCGCATCCTGAACAGGTACTTACGGAAGTACCCGTGTCCTGTCAGGAATTGCGTCAGGTAAAAGGTCACCTCGCCATGGCGACGCGACGACCACTGGCCCAGGTCCTGGATCAGGAGCCGGGTCCACCGTCCTTTGGGACTAGCGTCCCAACGCTGTTGCCAGCGCCCGATCGTTCGCTCGCGGGCTTGCTCCGCGGCGTCCGCTCGCCCGATTTCAGAACTCTGGAAATATATCTCCTTTCGCTCTTGGGCGAGCAGATTTATCGGGATCGTGCCGGCAACAACTAGCGCCGCGTCTTCGGACACTGTGCGGTACGAACACGCAACACGCAGTGCCCCGCGGCGCTGGACGGCGGCCATCCGAGTCCGGTACTTCTTTACCCTAAGAGCGTCCGCCCAGATTTCTGCCCCATAAAGCAGGGCTGCCTGGACGGACGTCAACAGGAGTCTCCTCTTGCACGGCTTCGGGCCTCCCACGTTCGCCATGAGACGACTCAGAGCCGCCGTACTCTGTACGGCCTTGTCGCAGACCCTGCGAATATGCTCCCAGAAGGTGAGCCGGTTGTCCAGCATCACCCCCAGGTACCTCGCAGAGCTGCTGGTTTGTACAGGCTGAGTCCCGACCATCATCGTGATGGAGGTGGGGATTCTTTTCCTTGTGAGAATCACGATCTCCGTCTTGGCAGCAGCCAACTGGAGACCGTGTTCTTCCATCCACCCGTTGACCCTGCGCATAACTTGGTTAAGCGTAAGTTGGGCCAACTCGGGACTCCGTGCCGTAATGACGGCGGCGACGTCGTCGGCGAATGCGACGAGGAACGCGTTATCGGGCATGTCCAGGCGGAGCAGGCTGTCGTATATGACATTCCAGAGGTCAGGTCCCAACACTGACCCATGTGCCGCTCCGGCGGTGACGTCCTTCATTCTGGTGCCCTGAGTTGTCACATACGACAGCCTGCGGTCCCTCAGGTAATCTCTCATCATCGTTGCGAGATACGGAGGTACCCTGAAGGACCGCTCGAGCGCGTGGAGCATGTCGCTCCACCTAGCCGAATTAAATGCGTTCCTCACGTCGAGGGTCACGAGGAGTACTATGGGCCTACCCTTATGAGAGGCGGTTTCGGCCTGGCGTACTGCCCCGATCACCTCGGCGATCGCATCAATCGTGGAGTGCCCTTTCCTGAAGCCGTGCTGCCGGTGGGAGAGGCCCCCGGCTTGCTCAATAGCGGCCGCCAATCGCGGCTTGAGCAAGCGCTCCATCATCTTCCCCGCTGTGTCTAACATACACAGGGGGCGATAAAATGATGGAGAATCGGGGTCGCCTTTGCCCTCGGGAATCAAGGCAAGGCGTGCCAGCTTCCACCGGGCTGGGAAGACTCCTGCTCTCAGGCACCCGTTGTACATACCGAGCAAGAGGCCAGGACAGTTGCGCGCAGCTGTCTTAATCGCCTCTGCAGGTATGCCATCGGGGCCCGGGGCTTTACCGGACTTCATGCTGCGTTCCGCAAGCAGGAGCTCCTCGGCGCGGAACGGCGGGATGTCCTTCTCCTCATCGGTCGGTCGAGGCTCGACAGTGACCGGATGTGTTGGAAAAAGGGCATCCACGACGTTTCGCGCCTTCCTCTCGTCCATGACCTGGGTGGGTGGGCGGAACTTGCCCATCACGAGCTTGTAGCCCCTCGCCCAAGGATCCTGGTCCACTTCGTCGCAGAGCTGCTTCCAGCTGCGTTCCTTGCTCGTCCGGATGGCTTTGCCTAAGGCCTTCTTGGCGGCTTTGTAAGCCGTGGCATTTTCCGCCGCCTCGGGTCGGCCAGCGGCGCGTTGCGCCAACCTGCGCGATCGATGGCAAAGCCTCCGGAGCTCGGCGATCTGGTCATTCCACCAGTACGCCTGCGTCCTGCCTTTCCAAGGCCTCTTGCGAGGCATGGACGCGTCGCATGCGCGGTGAATGAGCCCCATGATGGCGTCCACTAGAGCGTCCACCGAGCCGATATCATTGGCATCCTCGGGCACTGGTGGGATGTGCCGCGCGCCGTCGAGCAAGGTTGCGACGAATTTTTCACCGTCCATCTTGGCCGCGTTCCAGCCAGATGGTCGACGCGCGCTAGCAGCTGACTGCTTTCGCGTCGCGTCGATGAGCTGGAAGGTGATGTACTGATGATCACTACCGGTGAAGTCATCCATCATCTTACAACCAACGGCTTTGCGGATCAGGTCCTCCGACACCAGCGTGATATCAGGGATCGAATACCCGAAGCCCGGGCGCCGGTACGTTGGTGTTGTACCGACGTTGAGGACGACAAGGCCGAGTCGGGCAGCCATCTCCAACACCAGTTTACCTCTGGTGTTTGGTTGCGGCATGCCCCACTCTATGGCCCGCGCGTTAAAGTCCCCGGCGACAACAAGTCCGCCGGAGATATCGCGCAAATCGTCCTCAAGGGCCTCGAGCTTGTCCCTGAACTTCTGTATGCCGTCATTGGGGGAGAAGTAGCAACTCACGAAGGTGGCTTGCTCCGCCGTCACCAACACGTAGCAGCATCCAGCTCCGTGACTGGCAATCCTAGTAAGAGAGTCGACGACTATATCTACATTACTATATCTACATTAGATATAATGTAATATACTGATACCTTCCTACACATCTATGTACATTTAATAACAATATCATTATTACTATATCTGCATTAGATATGTGATATATATTTAATAACAGTAACATTATTACTATATCTGCGTTAGATATGTAATATACATTTAATCACAATACGGTTCTTAGTATATCTACACTAGATATAATGTAATATACTGATTCGTTACCACAGATCAGTGTTCATTTAATACCAATATCATAATTACTATATCCACATTAGATATAATGTAATATACTGGCACCTTCCTACAGATCAATGTACATTTAATAACAATATCATTATTACTGAATCTGCATTAGATATGTAATATACATTTATTAACAAAATCATTAGTACTACATCTACATTAGAAATAATGTAATATACTGATGCCTTCATACCGATCAATGTGTATGTAATAACAGTATCATTATTACTATATGTGCATTAGAAATGTAATATACATTAAATAACAACATCATTATTACTATATCTACATTAGATATAATGTAATATACTGATACCTTACTACACGTCTATGTACATTTAATAACAATATCATTATTACTATATCTGCATTAGATATGTAATATACATTTAATAACAATATCATTATTAGTATATCTACATTATATATAATGTAATATACTGATTCGTTACTACAGATCAATGTACATTTAATAACAATATCATTATTAGTATATCTACATTAGATGTAATGGAATATACTGATTCGTTACTACAGATCAATGTACATTTAATAACAATATCATTATTAGTATACCTACATTAGATATAATGTAATATACTGACACCTTCGTTATTACAGATCAATGTACATTTAATAACAATATCATTATTACCATATCTACATTACATATAATGTAATATACTGGTACCTTCCTACAGATCAGTGTACATTTAGTTACAATATCACTATTACTATATCTGCGTTAGATTTGTAATAGACACTTTTTAACAATATCATTATTAGTATATCTACATTAGATGTAATGGAATATACTGGTTCCCTAATACAGATCAATGTGCATTTAATAAAGATATCATTTTTACTATATCTGCATTAGATATGTAATATACATTTGATAACAATATAATTATTACTGTATCTGCATTAGATATATAATATACATTGATAACAATATTATTATTAGTATATCTATATTAGGTATGTAATATACATTAATAACAATATCATTATTAGTATATCTACATTAGATATAATGTAATATACTGATACCTTCCTACAGATTAATGTACATTTAATATCAATATCATTATTACTTTATCTACATTAGATATAATGTGATATACTGATACCTTCCTGCAGTTCAGTGTACAGTTAGTAATAACATCATTATTCCTATATGTGCATTAGATATGTAATATACATTAAATAACAACATCATTATTACTATATCTACATTAGATGTAATGTAATATCTTGATACCTTCCTACAGATCAAGGAACATTTTATAACAATATCGTTATTACTCTATCTGCATTACATATGTAATATACATTTAATAACAATATCATTATTACTATATCTGCATTAGATATGTAATATACATTTAATAACAATATCATTATTAATATATCTACATTAGATATAATGTAATATACTGATTCGTTACTACAGACCAATGTACATTTAATAACAATATCATTGTTAGTATATCTACATTAGATATAATGTAATATAACGACACCATCCTACAGATCAGTGTACATTTAATAACAATATCATTATTACTATATTCACATTAGAAATAATGTGTTCTCGGCGAGAATTAGAGTTTTCGGAAAAGGCATGGATTCCGTCTTTTCAAAGACGTGGGCGTCGAGGAGAAGATGAATGACACACCTTTGCGGTCACTAATTGTGTATAACTTTTTTTTACATATTATAACAGTTTTTACACAATGAGTCGTGAATTAAGCACTACAAAAATCACACTTGTGTTTTAATTTGGAATTACACGATTCACAGACTTCGCGGTGCAAGGCACTGAATTAATATTAAAAATACTCTAAACTCGAGTAAAGATAAAGCTCTTGGTCGTTGCTGTCGCTTGATAATCGCTCTCTGAATTGCTTTCGTATTAATGCCATAACGGTTCGAATTTAGGAGTTTCAATATTGGCGAGCGCTCGGATCGGTGGTTAGACAGCGCAGCACCGATTACTTTTACGTATTTGGTGAAGACGGAATTATCGATCCATGTTACCGACCGAGATATTCGTACGAGTTTGAAGTGCGAAATTCGTACAGATGCACACGTTATAAAGATGCAGAAACACCGTGGCCCCTTTCTTTGAGGTAACTCCGCACTATTCTAAGCTGTATTCACTATTCCGAGCTGTAAATACCACGTCCAGCCCAGCTGTGCAGAAGAAGAACAAGAAGAAGAGGAAATATCTCGGAATATGTGCGTGACGCCCCTTTGTTTGAGGTAAATCTGCAAATATCACGGAAAGGGTGCGATCTATGGCAATTCACTATTTCCAGCTGTAAATGCCACTTCCAGCGCAGCTGTGCAGAAGAAGAACAAGAAGAAGAAGAAATATCTCGGAATAAGTGCGTGACGCCCCTTTCCATGAGGTACATCTGCTAATATCTCGGAAACGGTGCGAGCTATGGCAAAATGTTAAGAGACCTGTTTTGGAGGAAATTAAATTTCTTACTATTTAAGTTGTACGACATTTCTTGATCAGATGCGTAGTTTTGGAGCTATGGCTCCAAAAAACGCGGTATTTCACTGCGAATCGTTTCCAACTTTCGAAAATTATCCTTAAATAATGTCCAATGTTTATAATTAATACCCCGAACCCTGGAAACACGACGTCGAAATGCCGCGTAACACGCACATCACGTTTTCGTTAGTTAACAATAAATTAACACAATATTTAATCGAAAAACGACACAATAGCACTTCCGAACACATAATAAAAATGCTTTTTCCAAAAAACGCGAATAACTAAGCCGCTATCCACCGCGTTGAAAATCTAACCACGGAGCGACCACGAAACATGTCCGCTCTCCTCGAGGCGTCGAGCGGGAATTCAACCTTTTTTTTTTTCGTGGTGAAATCTTGCCTAAGATCCCCCGCCACGCCTGGGGGAGGGCAGCGGGGGAGTGTCAGATTCCTACTGACTAAAACCACACGGCGACATCTTCTGGCGTATGGCAGAGGCTCCGGGACCTGATTACTATAACTCCGGAACCTCCCCCGCCGTGCAATGAAAGCGCCCCTCACCAGGGGAGTGACAACTCCCCCAGCCGGCACCAGGGGTCGCACCCGGTGCCGGCTCCATCGCGGGGGAACTGCGTGCAATGGCGGCCGGGCCCCCCAGCCCGTACCGCCTGCAGTCCCCGCGCCTCGATCTCCTCACAGGCTACGGGGAGGAGCAACCCCTCGTCCGCCCGCGAGGAAGTTCGGGCGCTGTCCTTCGCTCCGCCGGCTTCCGGTGCCGGCTACACCCCGGGTCCGCGTGCAATGGCGCCCAAACAGGGCGCCTGCGGCCCGCCGGGTCGTCCCCCCGTGGGCTGCGGTGAGCCGTGGCCGGCCACCCTCCAGGGGGACTCCCTCGGCTCCGCGGCACCCTCCTGCGGGGGCCAGCGCCACTCCCAGCGTGGGAGGGCGACTCTAGTCTCCGCCCGGAGTCATCCGGCCCCCCCGAGGCGGACGGAGAGGGGCCCCCGATTGAGAACGGGTACCCCACCCGCCCGCCCCCGGGTCCGACCGGGGTCCGGGCTCATTTCGTCTGGGGCGGGAGGGTACAGGGCGACCCCTCCCACCCCCACAAGAGACATCACCCGTAAAATCTCCCCAGGAGGCGGGAGGGCACGCGGGCCCTCACAGTCGTGGGTCCATTCCCTGTTCCTCCGGCACAGGAACTCCCCGAACACCCCGCGTCCGGAGAGCACCTGCGTGACCCGGAACGACAGGGCGCCGTGGCCGCGGTCCCGCCACTCCGATATCATCGACAGGACCGCCCCGACGGCGCGGGTTCCGGCGGCAGCCCCCTCTGTTAGGGATCTCTGCCACCTTTCCGCCGCGACCAGTCGAGCCTGGCTCCGGTGTTCCTCGCCCGTCGGCCCCGGCGAGTCCTCCCCGGCCTGGCGGAGGGCTCGCGAATACCAGTAGCCCCGCACGATCCTGATGGCCAGCCGGCGCTCCACCCGCCGCAGCAGAGTGCAGCTGTGCCTACTGACCGCCAGATCGGCGGCCCATATCGGAGCCCCGTATAGGGCTATGGACCAGTCGATTCCCACGTATAGGCGGCGAACCCTCACTCCCGGCCCCCCGAGGTTGGGTAACAGGCGGCCAAGATTGGTCGCCACCTGTTCCAATCGGGGAGCCAGGCGGTCGAAGTGAACATCGAATACGCCAGTGGCTGTCGAGATACATACCGAGGTATCGAAGACCCCGGCCGATCACGATCCGGCACCCGTCGACCTCGAGCCAGAGCTGGGCCGGAGGGGCTACCACACGCCGAGGCTCGAAGAACCACATGGCCTCGGTCTTGTGAGGAGCCAGCGCCAGACCCAGCGCCCGGATCGCTTTTTTATTTATTTATTTATTTATTTATTTGTTGATAAACGGGAATTAACCGTTTAAATA
The DNA here is from genome assembly GCF_907164935.1 of Osmia bicornis bicornis. Lineage (NCBI taxonomy): Eukaryota > Metazoa > Arthropoda > Insecta > Hymenoptera > Megachilidae > Osmia > Osmia bicornis. Next base: position 28,605 of record NW_025791435.1, on the reverse strand, counting down.
CAGAATATATCCAAAGTAATTTAGAACAAAAACCTTCGTGCTCATTAGATAGTATTTGGTACAGGCGGCATACAGAAATCTGGTCTGACTGCAATAAATTAGGCAGAGCATAATTTCGGAACGATAAAAAACTCTAACACAATGTACTCTTCATAGCATCTCTTAGTGAGAAAGTGGATCTAGAGAAGATATCAATTTGTGTATGATAAGAGTTAACCGTTTCGCACACCCTATTTATCGTATCTAAGTGGCCAAATCTGGTTTTGTAGTTAACTATAAAAAATGGATTAAAGCTTCTAGTGGTACGAGGCGGAACGTTAAAGCGAGCTAGGCTGAGGAGTTCGGAGCGGTCGATTTTAGATGTAAGGATATTATTAAGAAACAGTACCTCAGCAATAGTTCGCCTGCTTTGTAGAGGGAGGAGAAGAAAACGTTCCATAATTGCGCTATAATCGTGATCGTCCCATCTCATGGGATTACCAGATTTATACGCCAAAAATCTGAGAAATTTATGTTGCACCTTTTCAAGTAAGGTGCAATGCTTTTTTAGGCGCGGCGACCAGATAATTGCTGCATGTTCCAGATTTGATAATACCAGAGACGAGTATAGCGTTAAAAGGGTGTGCGAGTTACGGAATTGAGCACAAGTTCGCTTCAGGAATCCAAGAGATTTGGATGCTGAGTCAGCAACATTCGCAATGTGTTTGTTAAAAGTTAATGCAGAGTCAAAGAAAACTCCAAGATCCCTCACATTATCACAGACATTGAGTAGTTGACCATGTAGCGTGTAGTCATAGCAAATAGGAGTTTTAGCGCAATGGAAACGAACAATATGGCATTTGTTGAAGTTAAGCGAAAGTTGGTTGCACTCACACCAGTCCTCCAGTCTGCCGATATCTGATTGCAGTACGGCGGCGTCAACAAGCGATGTTACAGACTTGAATATTTTTAAATCATCAGCAAACATAAGAAATTTACTGCCTTTAATAATAAAACGGATGTCGTCAATAAATACCAAAAAGAGAAGAGGCCCTAAGTGCGAGCCTTGTGGCACCCCAGATGATACATATATTAGTTTAGTGAGAGAGTCTCGAAATTTAACACATTGTTTGCGACCAGTGAGGTAGGAATAGAGCCAATTTAGGAGAGAACCGTTAATACCGAAGCATGCTAATTTGTCAATTAATATGAAATGATTAACTCTGTCGAAGGCCTTAGTAAAATCAGTGTAAACTGAATCAACTTGCTGATGTGATTCAAGAGCAGATGCCAAGAAATTAGTGTAGCAAGCCAGATTGGTGACCGTAGACCTCCCCTTGAAAAACCCGTGTTGATTAGGCGATAACTGATGCATTAGTATATCAGTGAGCTTTCTAGTTACAATAGCTTCAAATATTTTGGAGGCTACACTAAGAAGCGAAATAGCCCTGTAGTTGGTAATTGAGGCTCTGTCACCGTTTTTATACACTGGTGTGATAAGACCAATTTTCCATTTAGTTGGAAAAATACCAGAAGAAAGTGAGGCGTTATATATCAGCCAGAGTGGTCTGGCAATGATAAAGCTGCAATTCTTGAACAAGGCTGTAGGTAAACCATCCTCCCCTGGACTCTTATTAAGATCAAGAGTGTTAATTTCATTACAGACCTCAGATATATTTATACATAGATTATTTATGTTATGAGTTACCATTGAATAATGCTGACTAGTCGCTTGGTACTGCAGGTTAAAACCTCCGCTGTAATTAGATTCGAAAAAGTCCGCAAACATGTCGGCTATGGATTGCGCATCAGAGAACTCAGATCCATTGATCGACATACAGGAAGGCAGAGCATGTGAGAGTTTATTGGAGTTTACGGAGTTCCAAAAGGATTTAATATTGCTGCGGATCTTAGCCTCCGTTTTCTGCATGTATTCTGCGTAGCATTTCTTGGTCAAAGAAACACACTTGGATCTGAGTTCGCTGAAAAATAGATAATCACAGTGATACAAATGATTTTTGTAGACAAGATGAGCTGCCATCTTTGCCCTAATGAGTGCGATAAGTTCACCAGTGAACCAAGGTGGGTAAGAATGAGGTGCTAAGAGCCTATAAGGAACATATGTTTCAATGGCCTGAGAGAGCTTAGAATAAAAAAAGTCAGTGCCTCATTTACATTTAGGCTAGAAAGACAGGCATCCCAATTAATGGCTCTTCGCACGATGGCGACCCCCACCTCGGCACGGCGGCAGGTCCTCAACCAGTCCCGCCCGGTGGCCAGCAGGTAGTAGTCATCTGCGAATATCGTGGCCCACACCCCGGGCGGGAGGATCACCCGCAGCGCCGCGTTGTACCCTACGTTCCATAAGGGGGGGGCCCAGTTTGGACCCCTGGGGCACTCCGCAGTCGACCACTCTCCATGGCAGCGTACCGTCCCGGCCCGTGTACAGTATCCACCTGCCATCCAGGAAGGCCCTGATGATCCTCTGCAGATACGGGGGGACGATGTAGTGAACCAGCGCCCCCCGTATCGTCCCACGGAACAGGGCGTTGAACGCGATTGTAACGTCCAAGGAGACGCCCAGCGCAACCCCACCTTTGGACGTGGCCGACTCGGCGAGGGTGCGCACCCGCTGGATAGCGTCGATGGTGCTGCGACGCTTGCGAAACCCGAACTGGATGTCGGCCAGATCGGGGCCAACGCTCGACAGGTGGTGGACGAGGCGGTTTGCGATGACACGCTCGAGGAGCTTTCGCACTTCGTCCAACAGTACAATGGGCCGGTACGCAGAGGGAGAATCTGCGGGCCGTCCGTCCTTTCGGAGGAGGACCAGCCGCCCCTCCTTCCAAATCGAGGGGAACACCCCCTGCTCCAAAGCGGCGCTGAAGAGGCGGCACAGCCTCGGACCTAGGATGCCGGACGCGATAACCCAGGCGCGGCCCGGGATGCCGTCCGGGACCAGGGCGGTGTCCTTGGCCCGAGCCTTCTGACGGCATCCTCCAGCTCCTCCTCTGTGACCGCCAGGTCGGCGGAACAGACGACGGGCTCCGCCGGCCCTTGCTGGTGGCGCGGGTGCGACGTTCCCCCGGAACGGTGGAAGAGGGTGTCTATTACCCGCGACAGCAGCTGGGGGTCCAGGCTCTCCGAGCCCGGGGGCGCCCGTGCGCGGAGCTTGCCCATGACCATCCGGTAAGGGCGCACCCACGGGTCCTCGTCCAGAGAGCCCTGGAGCTCCTCCCACGCCCGGGATTTCGCGTCCCTGATGGCCTGCCTCAGGCCTACCACGAAGACCTGGTATGTGCCCCTCAGCAGATCCTTCCTCGCCGGGTCGCGGACTCGAGCCCTTCGGGCGCCCTGCCACTGGCGCCGGGCGTGCTGACACTCGGATCGGAGATCCGCAATGTCGCCCGACCGCCAGTACACCGCCCTCCGGGGGGGGGGGGCAGGCGCGGGGCCCGGGGCATGGCGGTGTCGCATATTGCGGTCATCGCCTCCCGGAACCAGTTGGCCTCCCCCTCAACGTCCGCGACCGGCCCGGCAATGGCTGCGGCCATCAGCATGTCCTTGTCCAGCCTCTTCAGCACCCAGCGACGCAGTGCCGGGCCACGCGCCGGCTTGGGGGCGGCGGGGAGGGAGTAACTGTAGGTGTTGTATAGATGATCACTCAGCGTCTCCCTCGCTGCCACCCTCCAATTTTGCACCATGCGCCCGACCACAGGGGACGCCCAGCCCAGATCCACAATGGATTCCCCCCTGAGCCCGAACGCAGGTGCTGGCGGAGCCCCTGTTCAGGAGCAGGAGCCCCGCGCCAGCCGCCCAGAGCAGTACCGCCCCTCCTCTCGCGTCGGTCCTCGGGGACACCCAGGCTTCGGGTTTGGAGTTGAAATCCCCGAGGCCAACGTCGGTCGGGTGTGGGAGCTAACCACAACGCTCCCCACCCGGTCCAGGAACTCCTCGAACCGCTCCAGGGACCAGCTGGGCGGCGCGTACACGCCCACCACTGCTACGTCCCCCCAATCAACGGCCACGAAACCCCGCCCCCGTGCTAAGACATCGGCCGGCGGTGGGACGTGCCGACCCCCCAGGACGATGGCGACGGAGCCCGCCGCGTCGCCGAACCAGCTGGGTCGGTCCAGTACGCGGTACGGCTCCGACACTACCGCAACCTCAATCTGCCACTCGGCCAGGGTTTGTAGCAAAAGGTCCTGCGCACCGGCCTAGTGGTTGATGTTGGCCTGCAGGAAAGGACCCTTAGGCCCCATTGCGCGCCGTCTCCACCACTGCCTCCACAGTTGCTCCTGCGTTGCTGGGGCCCGCTACCCCAGTGGACGATGCAGCCGTGGACTGCTTCGCGCTCGTCTTTTTGGCGGACTTCTTCCGCTCTTTCTTCGTGGTGACGGACGGGCATTCTCTGGTCCCCATCCTGTGCCCCGCGGGCCGCCCTGAATCGGTGCACAGGGGGCACCGCGGCGGCGCCGTACAGCCACTGGCTCGATCTCCAGGACGAGACCGCCTGTGGACGCGCGCCTGGGCCGGAGGTCGGTGATGCCGATCTCCGCGAGGTCGACCTCCTGCCTGGTCCTGATTATGGCCTATACAGCAGGTGGTCATCGCACCGGGCGTGACCGTTAGCGTTACCGCCGAGGTTTTGGGGGGGCGGGCGAGGCGGGGCTTCTTTGTGGCCTCCTTTGTCGCCTTGCCCCCGCGGTTCCATCCTTTCGTGCGGCCGGGGGATTTGTCGTCCCTGCCGTCGTCCTCCTCCCCGTCTTCTTCGCCGGTGGCGGAGGGGGGCCATCTACACACCCTTCTTCTTCGCCACCTCTGCCTTCTTGGCTTTGCGGCCTACCACCTTGGACCACGCCACGGTCTCCTGGCGGTGGTCCTCCTGGATTTTTGCCATCCTGTCGGCAACGAACGAGCCGGAGGAGGCCGTAGGGCGGGAAGGCGCGCGAGTCCCAGCCGCCCCCGAACCCTTTTTACGGGGCTGCGGAGTTCCCCCGGATGTCGTGGGTTCCCCGCGCTGTTGCCTCGGCCCCTTCCCCTGCCGTCCAGAGGTGGCAGGAGGGGGGCACCCGAAGAGCTCCCGCCGGAGGTCGGCCACGCTCCGCGCGGCGAGGGCAACGATGCCATCCATGAGCGCGGCCGTCCCCGACGCCCCGCCCCCCCCCCCTGCTTGGCGGCCGGGGCCTCGTGATCCGTGGGGTCGACCACGGCCCGCCCCCCTGCGGTCGCGGCAGGCGACGGTGAACGCACCGGGGCGGGGACCTCCGTCGCCTCCAACGTGGTAGCCCTCCGACAGCTCCTCTTCGGCCGGGCCTCATGCTCCAGCGGGGGCGCCGGCCGCGACGCCTTCCGGGTGCCAGGGGCGGCCGGGGCTTCTACCGCCGTGGGCCTCTCGCGCAGAGCCTTCAGCTCCCGCCGCAATCTCCTCCCCTTGTGACGCTATTTTGGCGTCGCGGAGCTGTAATTGAGCCCTGAGTAGGAGCTCAGCGAGGACCGCTCCGCGGTGCCGCGCGGCTCTCAGCCCCGGCTGGTTTACGACCGCCTCCACGTCGCGGGATGCCTCCCTGAGGGGACGGAGACACGTGCCCTTCAGGTTTTTGGAGCACCCCGCGACCTTCTCGACCTTTACGGCGCCCTCCATCGCGCGCGCCACAAGGTCTGGCGAGGGGAGGTGGCGCACCTCCCGTGCAATTTCCTCCGCCTCCCTCAGCTTCAGGGCCGACCGGCATGGCTGGCAGGGGGGCGCGCCGACGTCCAGTAGCTCCCTAGTTGCCTGGAGCACCATCTCCTCCCGCTGTAGGCGCAGGAATTCTTCTTTCTTCGCGGCAAGGGCCACGTAGTCCCCCGATGTATGAGGGCGTCCCCTCTTTGCCGCAGCCGAGGTTTTGGGGGTCGTGGGCGGCACCGAGATCACCGACCCATCCGACTCCTCCTCGCTCTCAACCGGCTGTCGCCAGAATCCCCTATCAGAGGCAGCAGAAGAAGCCCTGCTGCCCCTGGTGGATCCCGCCGACATGGGTCGCGCCCTTCTGGCCCGAGCGGGAGCCGCGGCCCTCCTGGGCCCCGGCTGCGCCGTGTCCTCAGCCCTCGCCGACCTGACCGTGTCAGGTTCCCTTGCCTGGTTTGTCATCGTTTCGTCCTGTCCTGCGTTTTGTTTTTGGTTTGTAGAATTTTCCATGTTCGTCCCACGAGTAGGTCGGATCCTAGGTCCGCCCAGGCAGAGCCGCCTTACCTGGGTAAGGCAGATACAACCGGGGGGTCGCCAGGTACCCCGGGGTTGGTCGCTAGCGACTAGTGCACCCACCAGCCACCCCTGGTGCTAACTCCAGGGGCACCCTCCTCACCGCGTGCCGCAGCTTGGGGCTAGGGATTTTTGAAGAGATTGTCATCCTCGCAGGCAGGCCGGTTAAGGCAAGCCTCCCGTTCCAGCGAAACGTGACCACTGGATTACGGTATAATTGCTAGGGCACTCCGGGTTCGCTACTGGCACCAGACTGCCACGCAGCCTGGCCCCTGGAGAACTCAACGACGCTGCAGCCACCTTTTCGCCTCTCCGGCCCAGGCCTTACCGGTAAGGGAGGCCCTGCCAGGATCCGTAGATACCACCGGCATCACCCCGGGTCATCTGCGAGGCTACTTCGACAGCAGCAAGCGCCCCCCTTCAGGATTCCCCCTGAAACTTTTTTTTTTACGTGGGGGAAATCTTCGAAAGACGCCCCCAGCCCTCCTGGGGAGGAGCCGAGGGTAATGCCGGATTTTTACCGGCTAAAACCTCCACGGTGGCCTGCGCTGTGTGTTGGGGCGGGCCCCGGGACCTCTGACGAACAACACCGGGGCCCAAACACCTATGCCGCGTTGGCGCCTCCTTGCTCGGGGGAGGGTCTAGCTTTGGCCCTCCCCCTACGTGCCAAACTCCGCCGCCATCGGGGGCCACATCCGTTGCGACTCGGCCAAGTCGGGACCCTCCTGGGATAGGTGCTGGACGAGGCGGGATACCAGAATCCGCTCGAACAACTTCACCACCTCGTCCAACAGCACGATGGGCCGGTAGGCCGAGGGACTGTCGGCGGGTCGCCCATCCTTCCGGATGAGGACTAGCCGCCCCGTCTTCCGCTGTTCTGGGAAGACTCCATCCTTAATGCAGGCGCTGAAGAGGCGTCTCAATCTCGGACCGAGGACGCGTAGAGCCTTCACCCAGGCACGGCCGGGGTCGCCATCGGGGCCCAGAGCTGTGTTTCGGGCCCCCATCCGTTTAATCGCCCCGGCCAGCTCCTCCTCCGTGGCCCCCAGTTCGTCGGACCAATCCACCTCCTCGTGGTCCGGCGAGGGGCGGGTGTGTTCCCTCTCTCACGGGAACAAAGTGTCGACTACCCGTCCCAAAAACTGGGGGTCGAGGCTCTCCGTGACCGGGGGCGCCCAGGGCTTAAGCTTGCCCATCACCACTTTGTATGGGCGCCACCATGGGTCCTTCTGAAGAGAGCCTAGGAGCTCGTACCATGCCCGGGATTTAGACACCCTGATGGCTGCCTGTAGGGCAGTCTCCAAAACTGGGTACTGCCCGTACAGATCCTCCTCCCTCGCTGGGTCGCGGAATGTCCTTCTTCTGCCGGCCCTTTGCCACTGGCGATGGGCTACGAGACAATCTCGCCTCAGATCACCAATTTCGCCCGTCCACCAGTAGGCGGCCCGCCTAGGGAGGTTCTTGGCCCGGGGCATGGTGACGTCGCACACCGCCTTCATGGCTCCCCGGAACCATTCTACCTCCTCCCCAATGTCCGCGACCGGCCCGGCAGGTGTTGGCAGCGAGGCCAGAGCGAGGGCTGCAGCCATCAGCACGTCCTCGTCCATCCTCTTCATCGCCCATCGTCGCGGCGGTGGTCCACCGCGGCGGCGGGCGGTGGTGGTAAGGTCGAGGCGGATGTATAGATGGTCACTAACTGTGACCGCCTCTTCCATCACCCTCCATCTCTGCACCGTACGCGCGGCCAGGGGAGTAGCGAAAGACAGATCGACTATAGCCTCCCCCTGGGCACGCACGCAGGTGCTAACGGACTCCACATTGAGCAGGTGCAGTCCTAGCCCCGCCGCCCAATTTACGACCGCCCTGCCTCTCGGATCTGTCCTCGGGGAGCCCCAAAGTGACGCATGGGCATTAAAGTCCCCGAGGGCTAGCACTGGCCGGGGGGAACAACGGCAGACAAAGTCCCCCACCCGGTCCAGGTACTGTTCATATTGCGCGAGAGGCCATCTGGGTGGGGCATAGAGCCCCACCACCGCTATTTCACCCCACAGCACGCCGACGAACCCCCGGTCCCGTTCCGGTGGGGCGGGGTGTGGGGGTACTGCGGTGCCAATAATCGCCACGGAGCCGTCCTCCTCCCCGAACCAATCTGGTCTGTCGAGGACTCGGTACGGCTCCGCGGCCACCGCCAACCCAGCCTTCCACTCGGCCAGGGTTTGGAACAACATGTCCTGATACCTAGGCTTTACGAGCCACCTCCGCGGCATTTTTACTCGCCGACTTGGCAGGGGGATTTTTCTTGCCCCCCTTCTTCGTCTCCGCAGGCTTGGTCCTTGATGCCTGTACCTTGGGGGCTGTTCCTGCCCCTTCAACTACACTCTTCTTCTTCCTCTGGGAGGAGGAGGGGGCACAACATTTTGCCCCCCATCGATGCCCCGCGGGCCGCCCCAGGTCCACACATAGGGGGCACCACGGGGTGGCGCTACACTTGCTGGCCACGTGGCCCGACTCTCCGCACGCATAGCAGCGGTCGGACCTATCAGCTTCGCAGGTGCATCGCTGCCTAACATGCCCTCTTTCCAAGCTGCGATAGCACTGCAATGGCCGCGGTGGTAGCGCCTGTATTCTGGCCGAGGACCACCCGACCAGAACCCTCCCAGAGGGGGATAACTTTTTGAGTGCCGCTAGAGGGCATCTCGCCCAGACAGTCCCCATCCTTTGGGGGGAGGTGCGAATCTCCCCCATTTTAATTTCTTCAGCGGAGCAACCCCCCGCAACGGCCAATGCGGCCGCCACATCCGCCGGGGTGACCGAGTCGTCGAGACCGGTCACCCTAATCTCGCCCATTTTTATGGGGCGGGCAACCCTCACCTCGGTGCCACTGAACACCTGGCGGAGTCAGTCAGCCAACTTGGCAGCTTTCGCCGTCCTGTCCTCCCCAGGTAACTCGAGGACCAAGCCACCGGTCCGAGCTCTTCTGGGCATCAACGCCGTGATGCCCAGCTCCTCCAACTTGACCCGCTCCCGGGCCATGAGCATGGCCTCGGCGTACGAGACCTTAGCTTCGGCAGCTAGGTTGATGGTGACCGCCGAAGTACGAGGAGGGCGGGGGGCCTTCTGCCTGGCAGGTTGGGCCCCTTGCCCCTTCGCCGCCGGTGCCGTCCCTCTCTTCTGCCCCTTCTGGGCAACCACCTTGGAGCTCTGGGAGGGAGGGGCCTTGGCCGCTGCCGCCTTCTTCTCTGCAGCTTTAGCGCGGCGGCCGACCACCGTCACCCAGGTCCCATCCGCCGTCCTGCGATGTTCTTCGACAATCCGGGCCATTCTAGCCTCCACAAATGATGCCGGTTGGTCGGATGTTGAGGAGGGCCCCGGCAACGGCTCCGTGGCAGGCAGGGTCCTATTCCGCACCCGCCTCTCAGCTTCCTTCCTCGATGCAGTGGGGATGGTCGCTGCAGCAGCTCCCCCTTTAACATGCTCCGCACTCTTAGGCGGGGGCTGGACGGCTGCAATAGCGGCTTTGAACTCCGCCCGGAGCCCCGACGGGCCCTTTTCGAGGAGAGCCGCAAATCCCCTCATCAGGTCGGGCTCGAGGCCACCAACCTTCCCCTCCTCTTTTCCAGGTGCAGCAGCTGGGATTGGGACTTGCACCACGGGACATTCAGCCGGGCAAGACGGTAAGTCGGAAGCTTCGACTGCGTCCTTCCTCCTTTTCCTGCCCGCCTCTTCGCCAGACAACAGCGAGCCGGGCCTCGCCGACCTTTTGCATGGGCCGGCACCTCTGTGGCAGCGACCCTGCACGTAATGTCTGCCAGGCTATATTGCAGGATGTTGATTTGGGCCTCCTGGGCAGCCACTTGTTCCTCCCGCAGCTTCAGCTGTTCGCGAAGCTCGTTCACCTCTTTAGCGGCCCTGGCAGCTGCAGCCCTGATTCCCGCTTCCGTGTGGATGGCCTTAAGGGGGTAGACACGGTACGTGACGTCACCGATTCGGGACGTCGGTATTACAGCAGTTTTTTCGTTGGGCCTGGTGGAGCCACTTGTGTGGTCCTTTACGATCTTGAAAGGTTTAATTCTCAGCTAGTGTGCGCGCAACACGATCTAGGAAGGCAACAGCGCCTCAAGTATTTTTACAAACACATTCAAACGCTCATCTCGCCAGAGGCATAGCGACGGTCCGCCTAAAGAACGAAAGCGAAACATTGGTGCGTGGTTAGAGTGAGATGTAGGGTGATCATGCTATCCTTCTTTCAACCTAAATGATAGAATTGTCCCGCTCCGGTAAATTCTGACTGACCAAACGCGTGGATTTTGTATAGCGCACCGTAGCACCCCTCGCTGCTGAAAAATATATGCATACTCTGAAGAACCGAAGGAACCGAAGGATCTGACAGTAATTTTTAGAAAAAGTTATTAGCTTAAATAAATTATTAGTTATTAGTTGAAATAAATGTTTTTTAATTCATAAAAGCATACAGCGTGCGTCACGCAATTGGGACGGGCTCTATCTTGAATTTGGTAAGAGATAGGAAAAAGCTGTTCATGTAAAAATTCAATGGTATAATAATGTTTATTTTTCTATGACTTCATTTTCTTGGTGAATGCAACGATGCACTAAAAAAATGCAGATGCACTTTTTGTTTAAATAGAATTGCATTTCTGTTTTTACTCGTATCAACTCCTTGGAAAATTCTGGATAAAAAAGTAGTATTAGAACTAATAAATGGAGGGGCCTCGGCTCCTTCTCTCCTTCTCTCCCCTCGCTACTATTCCCTCTCACTATTACCTATCACCTATATCTAACAGTACAATGATTAAAAAACTAATATTTCGTGAGATATCTCATATTTTTCATAAGTCATACCATTCAACTTTTACATCAATAGCTTTCTCTTATCTCTTACTAAAAAGATATACTTCGTCCCAATTGCGTGATGCTTGTATTTCCAAAAACCTATAGTAACTTTGTTTATCGAAACTAATAAAAAATACAAAGGAGTGTTAGTCAATATTCTGAGTGAATGCAAATAATTTAAATAAATAAATATCTCATATACAACTTATGTATGAAAACATTTACAGAATTATTGCAAAGAGCAGGTATATTCTTCTCTTGTTATACCTTCTCTTTGAGCGAGGTTTGTTATGGGCCGCTGTGAAAAATCCAGGCGGGCGTCAGTCAAAACTTAGCGAAAAGGGACGATCTCAACATTCAGAATGAGAGAAGGACAGCATGACTGTAGTTCGTCTCACTCAGCGTTCGGGCGTTGTTGCCTTTTTCGCTTGCCTTTGCTGACACAGTCGAGTGACGTAGCCAAGCTAACGCCTGATTTTGGCTACGATTCCAAATCGACAGCCTTCTTAGTTAGACGCCACCTTGTAACTACTAGCTAAACTGAATTTGTCACGTGACTTGCTCTGTATTATCCACAAAATGGTGGAACTAGTCTGTAGGAATGCTTTTACGGGATTCGACTTTTCGTCTTTATATGACAGAATTTGGGGCTGGGTGAGGGCTTATTCGAAAGAGGAAGGTCCAGTGCAGTACGGTCAACTCATGATTTCAATCACAGCACTCTTTTAGTGGCCGAAAAATGCTTCGATTCCGCGACTGCATTTTGTCGAACTTTTCCTCTACTTTGGACGCTTATATTACTAAACATCAACATAATTCCACTGAAACATGAGTTGACCGTACTGCACTGGACCTTCCTCTTTCGAATAAGCCCTCACCCAGCCCCAAATTCTCTCATATAAGGACGAAAAGTCGAATCCCGTAAACCCATGATTAGGCCCATTTTTGTCGGTAAAGTCAACGCGCTACTATTACCCGTGTCTACCCCCTTAAGGTAGCGGGAGGCCATCCTCAGCTTGCGAACAAATGTTCTTTTCAGCCCCTTGGAGACGCCCGCGACCTTGTCGATGTCGCGACAGAACTCCAAGGACTGCGCAATAAGGTCGCGCGTGGGGATTTGACTTCCTCCGCCAGGTCCTCAGGGTCCGGGAGGGACTTGCTACCCCGACTCGGTTCTATAGGGTCCTCGTTAGGATCGAGCACCCTCCTCTCCTCCAGCAGGTCAAGTTCCGGGCGCTGGACATCCAGGACTCTCTGCTTAGCCGCCGCGAGCCACACGTACTGGCCCGTAGTCGGCGGGCGACCCCTCTTGCTCGTGCGCCGCACTGTGGTTTATCAGCGGAATAAATTCCAGCTTACGAATGGTAATGTTCAGTACCTATTATATCATTTGCGTATTATCAAATAAACAATGCTTATAATACGATATCCACTTTTTCGCTATACGCTGTGTGAATGGTAACTGAGAAGTTTAAAGTTGTACACTTTATGTACTGTTTAACTTGAGACTCACAAGCTACTGAAAAATATAATTTTGTACGTAGTATGTGAGATATTTTCCAACAACTTTTGTTTTTTATTTCAATTTTCAGGACTTATTCTCAAAGAAAATATACAAATATGACGAATTTATCGACTGTATTTAAAAAAAAAATCTGTCAAAGATAACAAGAAAAAGTTATTTGAATTACCAATTTCTACAGATACAAAGTTACCTACATTTGCCTACACGTTCTAATGCATATCATTATTTATTCTCTGTCTACGACTATTAGATCCATAAGTTTCGTTTGCATGTTCGTGCATATTTCGCAGTAATTAGACTTTGAAGCGTTAGCGCTGATTATCATTCTTCTTCATTATTAAACACCGTTAAACGAAGGCGTTTTCTTTTTGGCAAAACAGTGTTATTTTTTGAGCAATTGCCTGCACGTGCCTATTAACCATTCTTTTGTTTTGTACGGAATGTCTACAATTAATTCTCAAACCGTGTTAGAGCGAAGCATTGTTATAAGAATACTGTAATCACTTATACGTTCAATTAATAATTTAACCAATTTTCAATAAATGAAATAATGGGTAGTATCGCAATTCCGTATACAGTTCTGTGTGGTGAATTAGCCTCCAGTGGTTGTGATTTAGTAAAACTGGGTCTTTACATCGGAAGAACGTACCCAACTCTCAGTGTAACTCACATTGAAAAGGTTTTGCATGAAGTTCAAAAACGTTTTATATCTCGTTTTAGTCGACGATGGAAAACAGTGCAAGGCGACCAAGCCGCCTGACCAAATATAAGGCGGCCCGCGGGCCCAAGACAGGGAGTCGGCTCCGTATCGAGATCGAAAGCGAAAGCGAAAGCGAAGCATACCGAACCGCACCGTCGCAACCGCCGATACGATCGAGCCAGACTCCTGTTTTTGTACTCCCGCTTCCTCCACGGCTCCGGGCCGGTTTGGTGAAATCCGGCCGCCCCGAGAAAGGTCGATATCCTCCGCCCGCGGAAGGCCCGTCTGGCCTTCCTGCATTTCAGGCAACCCAGACCTCCGTTCTGCCCCGGCGGAAGCCACCAGCAGACGGGACACAGGTCCTCTGGCCAGGCCCGAGGGACGGCGATTGCCACCTAACCGAGGGTACCATTACTACGGCCGCTACCGCTCCGACGATACCTCAATCCCGTCCAGCACCACCCTCGTAACGCTGTTCACGCGACCGCACTTAGCTTGTAAGACCGCGATCCGTAGTCATAAGACCCGCGCCGATAGTATCACCGATCAAAAACAATGTTCGAAAGTAAATATCGTGATTGGTTGAATGGTGTATTTCAAGTGGCATTTGAGAAAAATGTGATTTCTCATTCTAGAAGTAGTGTTGGCGGACCTCAGAAAAGCTTCGAGGAGTGCTGTGAACGTTCAAAGCGCTACAAACAAGATAAAGTTCGGGCTATGTTTACTGAAGAAAAGATAAATAGTGCTTCCACCTTTGAAAGTAGCACATCATCACCCGTTCTAGACGCTGATAAAGCTCTCGCTTTGTTCGTGCAGGCGATATTGACAAAATACCAATACGAGGTTCTGCGACTTTTAAAGATGAAGGACATAATATTCTTCCTCCTTATTACAAGGTGTTAGAATCGAAAAAAAAGTGCTATCCTGAGGATGTCATTACTGGGGAAAGTTCGGCAAGTGTTAGTTTGCAAAACTTATTAGATCACACCACCAAGAGATTATTAGAATGTAAGATTGAACAAGAAATCAATCAAATGCAGAATGAATCTTTCACTTTGTTTACTAAATGGGGTTGCGATGGAGCATCTGGACAGAGGGAATACAGTCAGAAGTTTACCGAAAAAGATGATGACGAAGATGTTTCAGATGTTAACATATTCATGATTTCCCTTGTTTCTTTAAAAATGACTCTGCAACAAAACAAGAACTGCGTTGTGTGGAAGAATGATCGCCCATCTTCTACGAGATATTGCAGGTGTATAAAATTTGAATTTTTGAAAGATACAGCTGCAGTCATTTTAGCAGAAAAACACCGAGTAGACGAGGGAATACAATACCTTACAGAGACCACGGTAAGAATTAGAAACCGCGTATTTAAAGTAAAACATGAACTCATGTTTACCATGTTGGATGGAAAAACTGCTCAATCTGTTACATGCACGCCTGCAGCTTCCTTGTGCTACATTTGTGGTGTGACTACATCACAGATGAATAAATTAAGCGAAATAAAAAACAATCCCATCAATGAAGAAGCTGTAAAATTTGGTATGTCACCATTACATGCACGCATTAAATTTATGGAATGCATTCTGCATATCGCATGTTGTTTGCCGTTCAAGCAATGGCGGACTAATGCAGAAACGCGTCCCATAAGAGACACACAAAAAGAGTTCATCCAAAAAGAGTTCATTCAAAAAGAGTTTCGTAAGAAAGTTAGCATCAGGGTTGATATGGTGAAGCACGGCACAGGAAATACCAACGATGGCAACACATCTAGAAGGTTCTTTGCCACACCTACTATTACTTCGGAAATAACCGGGGTCAGCGAAGATTTAATTCACCGATTCGCTGTTATCTTGGAGACAATAACATGTAATGAAACTGTAAATGCGAAAGAGTTCGGAAAATACGTCTGGGAAACTGCACAAATGTTCGTTGCTAAATACCCGTGGTATAACATGCCTTCGACGGTTCATAAAGTATTGGTCCATGGAGAACAAATTATCGATAACTGTGCTTTATCAGTAGGGTCACTGTAGGAAGAAGCACAAGAATATAGAAATAAGGATTATAAGTGCTATCGTAGTTTTCATTTAAGAAAGTGCAGCAGAAGGGCTACTAATGAAGATGTCATGTACATGATCCTCTTGTCATCAGATCCTCTAATTAGTAATTTAAGACCTATACCAAAAAAGAAAATTATACCTATAAGTGACGAAGCTAAAGAGCTGCTAATTTAAACTATATTGTTATTTCCATAATTCTTTTGTTTGACAAGATGAAAAAGAAGAAAAGAAAAGAACAAAAAACAACAAAAAACAAAATGCCAAAAAGGTAAAAGAATGTGTTTTCTAATTTAATAATTTTATTTTTTATTTTTCTGCTATATACGTACTGGTAACATTACTGATATTTTAATATAATATGTAACATTAAATTACGCACACTTAAATAAAAATTTATTAAAATATCTCAAACATTTTAAAAGTTATTGAATTTTTTCCGCATTCCTATATATCCCGAACCACTGTGCGCCGTGCCTCCAGAGATACTGCCGAGGAGAGTGACTCGTCCGAGTCCAAGTCCACCTCACTCTCTCTGGATGCTGGGGCATCAGAGGCCGCCGGGGAAACTCCGGCCCCTCCTCGTACCGGCCTCGGGGCGGGCCACTCCACATCCGCCCTAGTTAATCGGACGGATAGGCGACGCGCATCCGTTACCCTGGTAGTGCTGGGCTGCGCCATATCCTCCGCGCCCGTTTCCCGTCTCGCGTCCTGTTGAACAGCCGCAGCCGTCGTCGGTACGTCCCGTCCAGTGTTTGTTGTTGTTGTTGGCGTTTTTAGTTTCAAGTCATCCATAGTGTTCCCACGGGTGGGTCGGTCTGTGGGTCCACCCGGGCAGAGCAGCCTTACCCGGGTAAGGCTAGTACACCCGGGGGGTCGCCAGATACCCCGGGGTTGGCCGCTAGAGGAGACTGATGCACCCATCAGCCACCCCTGGCGCTGACTCCAGGGTCGCCCTCATCACCGCGTACCGCAGCTTGGGGCTAGAAATTTTTTATAGCGGTTATCATCCTCGCGGGCCGGCCAATGAAGGCAAGCCCCCCGTTCCAGCGAAACGTGACCACTGGGTTACGGTGTAATTGCTTGGGCACTCCGGGTTCGCTACTCGCACCCGACCGCCACGCAGCATGGCCCCTGGAGAACTGAACCACGCTGTAGCCACCTTGTCGCCTCTCCGACCCAGGCCTTACCGGCAAGGGAGGCCCTACCAGGATCCGTAGATCCCACCGGCATCGCCCCGGGTCATCTGCGAGGCTACTTCGACAGCAGCAAACGCCCCACTTTCAGTCGCCTTGTACGACAGGCAGAGGTTACCGTGTCTGTATTCTATCCCCCAGTCACAGGGGAGGTTTTGATGGGTTTTCCTTCCCTTGGTGTTTGGTCCGCGGGAGCTATCTTATTTCACTCCTACCCTCCATGCACTCCGAAAAGTGCATGGCGAGCATTCCCCTATCCGTCACCTGGGGACGCGCCACGTCGGGGTATCACCTCCCCGCCCAGCCAGTACACTTGGCCAGGTCCGTGGGTCCCCCTGAAACCTTTTTTTTTTTTTTTTTTTGGTTCAGTTGGAAGAGGAAATGCGTTTGCGCACGCGCGGGTTGGTTCTCCTTTTCGTCTATTCGGCTAGAGGGGATCCGGGCAGTGTGGGACTCATGTCCGCCCTGAAGGTGCAGCCTGGCCCCCGTGAGGTGAGGGCAAACCCAAAGAGGCAACGCCAGAAGGGGGCAACCTGGCAACCCAACACTTAAGGGTTGAGTTTAGCCCAAGAGTAGGCCACAGCCCTGAATGGGCGACCTAGATGGGCAGCCCAGAGTTGGCACTCCCGAAGCTGGACATACTACCTACTAAAACCTCTCCCCTGACGGGGGCCGCCGGCACCTTTTCACTCGTTAGAATTCATAAAGGAATACCAGCGTATAGCCACAACGACGCTTCGGCACTTCAACGCATTTCGCGTTATTGCGGCCGCCCGCAAAAACGCCATGCGCTAACCTGTACGGTAAGGCACAGGATTTTTCTTCGGCCACGACCAGGAACCGAAGTAAGCCAATTCCGGGTGGTCGCGCCATGTGTTCACCTGTTAGGGCAGGAGCTTGCTCTTCGACACGGCCAGGAACTGGGACATCGTATCTTCACAGTTGGCCGTGTCCATCTTCGTCCACCATGGTTGGTTGATAATGATGATGTGGCTTATCCTTGCAGACATCACGCCCACCTGACCGTCCACGAGGACAGGCCATTTTTCTTCGGCCACGAACAGGAACCGGAGCTCCTGCTCAATAGGTGGTCGTGCCATGTGTTCACCTGTTTTAACAGGGCTTGCTCTTCAGCACAGCCAGGGCCCGGGGCGAGTCCTTTCCCCGGTTGACTGTGCCACATCTTGGTAGGTTGCAATCCTCGATGACCTGTCCCATACATACTTTACACACACACACAGACACGCTCATGACAAGCATAGCGCTGCGAGTAGCGCTTCGAATGCCCCAAATATGTATCGATAAATAATGAATAAATAATGAGTAAAGAATAAATGAATAAATAAATGAATAAATAAATGAGTGAATGAATAAATAAATAATGAATAATGAATAGGAATTAATAAGCACATGAAGCCCATGAATAGAATAGAGGAGCCCATACATTCAATAACAGCTGTCATAATAAGCATACTAAACATACTAAACATACTAAAACTGGTTAAATCAAATCACAAATACAACGGGAAATAAATATATATATGCATCTAATGCATCTAATGCAATAGAGCAGTTAATGAATAGTTAACAGTAAAAGAAACAGTAAGCAATATGAGAACGTGAGAAACTGTGAAGTAAACATAAGTAGTATTGCACGCAAGCAGGCAAGCGAGCATATGTGAACTGGATATCAGCAAATGACCAACAAAACCTCCAAAACCAAAAACGTCAAACATACATACATACAGCCGAGCAGCCAAATAGCAGAAGAGGAATATTTAACATTCAACACTAGCGCACAATATAATCACATAAAATTAAACTCAAGATAAACCATAAATTTGAGATGAAATAAACCAAGGATGTGAACCGTAAAGTAAAATAAAGTCGCCAGACAGATAGCAAATAGCAAGCCAGCCATGAGAGAAGAGAAGCAATCATAACATAACATAGAATGCTACTAATTATTATCAGAGGTAAGGTAAATAAGGTACAGTATAAAATATAGAATATAGGGTATAACCAGAAAGTAAGCTGGGAAGAAAATAAATAGGTGAGCGTAATGTAATACTAATAATTGAAACCATTCATTGAAACTATTAAGTTACTTAAATTTACTTGCAGGAACATTTACGCGACCACAACCTCAACGTGGTTGGCAAGCGAACATGATGGAGTACAATCAATGATCAAATGAAGGCAATAAAAAACAATTAGAAATTATTGCGAGCAAATCATCAATAAAGATAAGTAGCAACATATACCTCATAATGAGAATTAGAGGAAGAGACAGAACAGTTCACATCAGAAATTAACCATAGTATTAAATGTAAAATGTAACATAATCCTAGTCTATTTGCAGGAAGCCCTAACGCTAGCCAATGGAAGTGGAGCTAGAGTGTAATTAACGGATAACAGGAGAAGAGAATACCCATCTGATATAATATGGGGAGCACATGAGACCTAAATCGGCATAAACCATAAGGCAGATCAAACAATTCAAATAGTTGTAAATTGAGTAGATTAGATTGTTACTGGATTATAATACCGCTCCGATAAGTGTGGTATTAATATTAATACTGATACAGGTAAGTCGATGCAATACAGCGCGTGGTGAAAACTAATCAATAATAAACCCCACATACAACCATATTACTACTAAATCATAATATAAAGGTACAAGAAAACTAAAGTACGCTACAATAGATCAAAGTTACTATGAACATATGTGTATATATAATATGTAACGAAAACACTCCAAATATAATCAATTTAATAAGTATACCGATGTAGATAATTAATTAAACTCCTCACACCATAGTCAGTTTTAATGATGCAGTTCCACTAAACCCCCTTTAATACCAATTAATAGAAAAGGCATATAGGTGCTAAACCAAGCCCGACACTTCTATAAGAAAGTCATATGAGATTCACGGTCAAGAAATTCAAAGAATTTAAGGAGCCATAACGCATATATGTATGTATAGAAATCCATAAAGACATTGTATCATGCAGGACGGACTACTGCAGCGTATGCCTCTCTGAGCACCAGCCGTATTAACCAATACTGAACTAACACTTTCCAAATCAGAATCAAAATCAGAATCAGAATTGTAATTAAGAAAGGGTAATTAATGTACAAAAGATTGCATAATGTACCGTAAGTATTCAAAATACACAGATTCACAACTGTCACAGCTGCACTAAAATTGAATTAATCATAGTATGCAAAACATTATCCTGAGGGGGGGTACGAAGAGCTACAAAAGAGCAGTGAATAATATTATAGGAACATGGAACGTAAAACGTAACACTCAATTGAAGAAGAAGTCACTGAAACATGTCAAGTGACCAAGAATAAAAATAAGAAAAGAATAAGGATAGTGAATAGTGAACGGCGAACAATAAACCAATAAACCAATAAACCAATGTCGTTACACGTCATTCATATCTAAATTGCTAAAGGATATATGATACATCTTATAGTCTACAATTAATTGACAATGCCTGGGAGCCCAAACAACCCCCGAAAGCTTAGAAACAATGCATGATACTACAAGAGGAACTAAGGAGCTAAGAACTAAGAAACAAGAAACCAGAATCAGAATCAAACCCACCCTTAAAATATGCAAAGGGATTATAAACGCAATATACGCATATGATATAAACTCATTAATCCATCCAATCCAGATAGACTCTTCTAAATTCCATAATACAAGACCCATTAAACTAAGTCAAATAAATATAACCGCAAATATAATCGCATATATAATCATCACAGATATAACCACAGCTATAATCACAGCAGGTAAAATAAAGCAGACACATATTAATAATCTGTATCAAGTAATTTAATTCAATGCAATTCGATATGCCATATGCCATTGTTAATTACTCTGTACATTTACTTACTCAATTATAATAATATAATGGAATAGAAAGTTAGGAAGTTATATAATAATAATGCAATACAATACAATTTAATACAGAATACTGGTTATGTATAGCCTAACATAGCTAACTAATATAGCTGAATAACTGGACACAATCCAAAGTCTAAAATAATAATATTATAATATAACATGTAATATATTCAATGCCTAAAATGGTCACAGATTGAACGCAGGCTGAACGCAATTGAACGTAGATTGAACGTAGCTTGGATGTAATAACATTAATAACATAAATAAAATAATACAATATGATCATGGTATAATACAATACAATAACAATACTATAATACAATATTCTAACATAATACAATATAACATAATATAATATAACATAATACAGCATATAATATATAATATATAATAGTAAGTAATATAAATGCACCGAATGCATAAAATGCACAAAACGGAGCTAATGATACCACATTAACAAATACACTGCAATTACACTACAATACAATACCTTCGAGCGTAGCACATTAGTACGCGCACTGTCACAGCAATCACATCCGCACGAATAAATACAAAATTTAAATTAGAAAATTCAAACTTCAATAATTTCAATAAATTCAATTCAATTAACACTAGAAAGACTGAAACTTAGTATATACCTATATTGCCCCAAAGCAGTCAAAATGACTGCATTGTAAAAGAATAACTAATGTGTAAAGAAATTTGTTTAAAATTAATTTTTAATATTTCTTATACTATTTACAGTCATATAGCAAGTTATTAGTAAGTATTAACAATCAATGATCCTCCTTCCCCCCTGAATTAGGTTATCGCGCATTCAAGGGGAATGAGGTACGTGGGCAGGGCTGGCATAAAGATTCGAATAACAAGTCACGTACAAGTGACGGTAATCAAAAAATATATAAACTGTTATGCGAATTCGGAGCCGATCTGGTCATATCAGAAATTTACTCAATGCAATAATAAAAGTCATTTGATTATTATTTAAAATTTTCCAAGTAGTCAAAATGACTGCCTTAGGCAATACAGGTATAACACATATATATACCGGAAATGAAAGAGGGGGGGAGGCAACTACAATGATTAATAAACGCATTTATATGGTGTACAAAAAGTCACAAAATTCTAAGAAGCTGTATCATTCTATACACAATTGTTTTTCTAATTGAAATTGAAAAGCAGTCAAAATGACTGCCTTAGGCAATCTAGTGTTAATTAATTAATTCAGTTCAATTGACACTTATCACTTAACACTTCGTATCACATCACATCATAGTTGACCGATGACCATGTCAACGTCAACTAAGATAGGAAACCGGGCGAAGTAAAATAAAGAGCGCGACCATAAACCATAAAGAACATAGATACCTAGTGTTCGAATTCCCTAGTCCATACCATAATGATTGTCGACCATCAAATTAACCACCAAATCATCAAATTAATCAACTAATTATACAGAATATATAAACGTTCAAATGCGAAAAGCGGAAATAAAAGCGAAAATACTTCAACAACTTTCAATAAATCACCGCGATGAAAACCAGAAGTAAGGTACCTACGAAAGATAACGATAGCAAAACACATCGTAATAAGTAAAGCATGCAATACTGCCCGAAGATAAGCCGTAAAGCTATTCCTAGTCGGTAACCAACCGCAGCACCAAAGATATTACCAACCGCAAATATTCCATCCACCACATAATACCCGGCCGCTTGCTCCGTAACGGTTCCGTAACGGTTATCCACAGACCAATTATCTGCCACGCAGCAATTACCTACCGCGCGCCAGTTACCCGGTACACACAGTTATCGACTGCAAAACCATCCATCGTGCAGCCGCGCAATCCTAGGAATCCATACGTACCATCAAACTTATCATCAAAGATAAGTCTGATATACAGCACTTTCACGAAGGTATAAAGCACACGAACATCAAATCATGCTTCCAGACAGATCAAGATGGAGGATAAATCAGTTAGTAAAATCAATACAACGGTTATTTATTATATATAAATATGAATCATACGTTTGTAATAGGGTGGAGTGAAATAAATATAAATTACATATAAATTACAAATTACAAACAATAAGGAAAAATCAAATGAAATCAAATGAATCAACCCGAATAAGATCCACAGATTGCGCAGATTGCAGGACACACTGTATTACTACATATCGCGCCGCAGAAAACAGATTATACAAAACAAAAGAACAACAGAATCAACGGAATCAGGAATCGCCACAGAACGAAGGGCCGAATAAATAAATAGAATAAAACATTTAACTTAGACAAAATCAACCAGTAAAGTCAAACAACGTCAACAACGCATGCGATCAGGAAAGTCCCGTGAGTCCAATAAAAACAACTCTCGGTCAAATAATATTAGTTAGTAAAATAAAATAATAAATCAATGAAACTAGAATAAATCATGGTAACAGGCAACTAGCGGAAATGAAATATGAAGCAGAAATGAATCAATAAATCAAGAAAAATCGAATCAGATCAATGTATAGCTTTAATCAATCAACATCAAAATGAAGGAATGAATGAATAATAAATGAATGAATGTACGTAAACTGAATGCAGGTAAAACAGCTAAGGATATTCACAAATTGGGAACTACAGAAAGTGTGTAACGCGCAACATACGTAACCAACATAACCGACATACATAGCCGACATAATGTAAGGTAATGTAATGAAATGTAATATAATGTAAAATAATAAATACAGCAAATGAGTTATAGTCCAACTAAATATAACCGTAGGCCTTATTGGCTCAATCCCCCCTACTTTATAAATTATAGATTATACGGTTATAAGTCATAGTGTTCGAAAATGCGTTGATCTCAACCGTCGCCACACGAACCGCCGCAGCACTTTTCAGCGCGACCGGCAGCCACCTTGGATGCCGGTCAGGCTGACCAATCACCGAGCTTGACGTCACCGGGAAGAAGCCAACGGCTCTTGCTACGACGAAGCCGGTGATTCGGCCATTACGGTTTTGTATCGTTACGGTAAACACGTACAGTACTGATTCCAAAAATTTCTAGTGCAATTAACGAATTTCGATTCTAAAGAACTCAGCATCGCAACGCGAATTCTGTGCCGACGGCCAACGCGAACTCGCGGTTAATCTAGTTCGTGCAAATCCACGAAATTAGTAGAATTTCGTGGTGACCACGTGTTGAACCAACACGTGGTTTTAATACAGCGCAATCTCAAACGCAAATTCTCCGCGACGCGGGTGAATCTTCACGATCTACGATCATCATAAATTCGTGCAACGCACAATTTATTGTAAATACTGTACATAGTGTATTTGTGCCTGTAAAGATACATTGTTTGTTTTGTGCAATCTCATGTGCATTCATTTTCAATTGCCGTCTCACTGCCGATCCTACATTCCGAACCGGTTCACAATCGCAAGCTCAAGACATCCTTACTATCTCGAACACTTTTGAACACATAGATTGCAAATTGTAAATTGCAAATTGTAAATTGTAAGCGATTGCGTCCATACAAATGCAAAAGGAATAAACATTTACACCGAAAGATGGATAAGGATAAATCAAAGCACGCCTCGCAAGCATCCAAGTTTCCGCCACGCGCGCAAATCCGGCCGTAAATAAACAGGCTTGTATGCACTCTCGTACAGGGACTTTCCAACAACCAGGCAACTGGCCAACATGCATCGATTCAGAGAAAAGAAGAGAGATCCATGTTGGGGCCTTGCAGTACAACACAATCGGCCAGCGTCGTCGCTCAAAACGACAATAAACAGCCGTTCAAAACGAACGTCTTACCGATTAGGTAAGGAAGAAGAAACACTGTGGCCCCTTTCTTTGAGGTAACTCTGCACTATTCTAAGCTGTATTCACTATTCCCAGCTGTAAATGACACTTCCAGTGCAGCTGTGCAGAAGAAGAACACGAAGAAGAAGAAATATCTCGGAATATGTGCGTGACGCCCCACTCCTTGAGGTAAATCTACAAATATCTCGGAAACGGTGCGAGCTATGATAAAATGTTAAGAGATCTTTTTTGTAGGACATTAAATTTCCTACTATTTATTCTCTGTGACATTTTTTGATCAGATACGTACTTTTCGAGATATACCGAGATATTTAAAAGTTCCGAAGCCGTACCAACATTATAAGGATGAAGAAACACTGCGGCCCCTTTCTTTGGGGTAACTCTGCATTATTCTAAGCTGTATTCACTATTCCGAGCTGTAAATGCCACTTCCAGCGCAGCTGTGCAGAAGAAGAACAAGAAGGAGAAGAAATATCTCGGAATATGTGCGTGACGCCCCTTTCCTTGAGGTAAATCTGCAAATATCTCGGAAACGGTGCGAGATATGGCAACATGTTTAGAGACCTATTTTGTAGGAAATTAGATTTCCTACGATTTATGTTCTATGACGTTTTTTCATCAGATGCGTAGTTTTCGAGATATACCGAGATATTTAAAAGTTCCGAAACCGCACCAACATTATAAGGATGAAGAAACACTGTGGCTTCTTTTGTTTGAGGTACCTCTGCACTATGATGAGCTGTATTCACTGTTCCCAGCTGTTCAATACATACGGTATGTTCAATACATCATAATTGTAACCATCAATATTATGTTCAACGCTCTGTCTTGAAGAAGCAGTATCCTTGGCGGCTCGTAAACAGAACCTTCGTTTACTGTTTTTCGTTCAGTCGACCTAAAGTCGTTGGATTCAAACTGGATCAAACTGACTACATATACCCCGGTTAAAACCTCACTACGTCGTCGGCTAGGCAGTCAGAGCCGAGTCGCCAAGTATACTGCTGCGATTCTCTGTGAGCCCGTCAGGCCCACAGGCAGCCCTGATAATAAACTCAAGTTCATTACTGGTTCCAAATCAATTAAAATTATTTAAACAACCTTCCTCAGTTCCGCGGGCCGGTTTTTATTTTATTTAAAGTTCCTTCAATTGTGCTCGAACGCGACGTAACAAAATGGTCCTTCGAGCCGGATCACCGCGGTGACTGTGGTTAAAGTTGCGTGAACTGCGAAAAGGTGACTTTAGAAACTCCGCGCCCAACCGTGCGTGTGATATTTGGCGAGGTCGTCGCTGAACTTGTTTAATAAACGGTGATTTATAAAATTCCGCGCCACCTTGTGCGCGTGATAATTGGCGAAGTCATCGCTGAACCTTGTCGGACGCGTCGACTAATCCCCCGACTCTCGCTCATTTCGTATCATAATGGCCGAGAGGGTAGAAGGTCTTTTAATTCAACAAATCACCTCGATCGCGGCGATACAACGAGTGATCGTGAATTATAAAAAACTCCCGAAAGCTCAAGTTACGTTGGCCAAGGCAAGAAATCGGAAGGAGCACTTGGAGAAACTGTGGGATGGATGCCGTCAAACCCATAAGTTGCTGCTCCAGTCTACCAAGGCGGAGGACCAATAGAGCATCTCCTACTTCAAGGACAACACTTTCCTCGAAGCCGAGGACGCCTACTTCGAAGCGGCTGACTTCCTCAGCGAGGCCATCGCCCAGCTGGACGTCGGTGGTAAAACCTCATCTGAACCAAGTAACGTTTCTATTTGTTACGATTCGACCGCCTCCGCATCATCATAATTGCCGCGCCTTTCGCTTCCGAAATTTTCTGGAGACTTTTACCAATGGGGAAAATTCCGCGGTTTATTTGAATCGCTCGTCGACGCGAACAAGTCGCTTTCGAATATTCAAAAATTACACTATTTAAAAACTAATGTAACCGGTGACGCGGCGCTTTTAATAGATAATATAAGCATGTCCGACGAAAATTACGAATCTGCGTGGAAATTGCTCGTCCACGAGTATGAAGATGAGGCTGCTCTTATCAATGCGCATATTCATAAATTTCTTAGTTTGCCGTCGATGAGAACCGAGTCTGTGACAGAGCTCAAGCGTTTGCGAGATACTGTTACGTCTTCACTTACCGCGTTAAAAAATCTTAACCGTGGTGTTGAATCGTGGGACGATCTGTTGGTATATTTGATTGCGCAGAAATTCTCGAAACGCACTCGCGATGAGTGGAACTTGCTTCGTGGCAGTTCTAATAAATATCCTACTTACAAGGAAATTAACGAATTTATGACTCTTCGCATACGCGGTCTCACCGACTATCTTGTCGTAAGCGACGGCGCGTCGCTTAAAAACAAAGTCGCGCACGACGCTTCATAAAATCGGTCGAGCGTCAATAATGTCGCGGTTGTTAAATGTACCGATTGTTGCGGTAATCACGCGCTCTCTAAATGTGAACGATTTAAAACAAAATCCTTAGATCAGCGAGTTTCATTTGTCAAGCAAAATAGACTCTGTTTTAATTGCTTACGTTCCGGTCATGCTACTTCCGAGTGTAAAAGTATGAGTCGATGTTTCCAGTGCAAGCGCACTCATCACTCGCTTTTACATCGCGCCGCGAGCTCTCTCAAAAAGGCGACTAGTAACGCATCCGTCGATGACTCGGTTGACCAGGCGGGTCCTCCCAATGATACGAATAAAGAGTTACCGGCGTCAGTGCAGACCGTCGCGCCGTCCAAGCTCACCCCTTTAAATACGCTGTTAGCTACTGCGTGGATTGTCCTTCGTACCGCTGAAGGACGCGCCTTCAAACTCCGCGCGTTGCTTGATCAAGGATCTTCCTTTAGTTTTATTTCTGAATCCGTCTGTCAGTTGATGCGTACGAAACGATATCGGGCGCGACTTCAAATTCAATGCTTCGGGGAACAATATAGTGGAGTAGCAAAATCCTGCGTCCTCGTACAGTTAGAATCTAGTCATAATCCCAACGTTTCTTTTCCACTGTCCGCGCATGTTTATCAACGCATCACTTCTTACGCTGGCTCGAGAACGCGCTTTGACTTGCAATCTTGGCCACATTTACGTGATCTGCCGTTGGCAGACCCAAACCCGTTAAGCAGCCACCCGATTCACGTTTTAATCGGTGCTGACCTCTACGGAACGTTTTTGTTAAACGACCTTCGTCAAGGTCCAATCGGTACTCCCACTGCTCAACTCACTGCTCTAGGATGGATTATTTCAGGTCCTATTGGACCACGTGATTCCCGTCAGGAGACCACCCCCGAGGTAAATTGCGCGTTTGCTGAAGATATAGATTCTTCATTGCGTCGTTTTTGGGAACTCGAAGAAGTCCCCTCGAAACCCCGGCTCTCCGAGGAAAATGAAAGATGCGAGCGTCACTTCCGCGATACTCATGCCCGCTCTCCTCAGGGCCGATACATCGTACGACTCCCATTTAAAAGTGAGCCTCCATTTAATCTCGAAGGATCTCGAAAAATCGCTTCCCGTTTTTACGCGAAACTGGAGCAACGGCTGTTTAAGCAGCCGGATCTCGAGTCTCAGTATCATGACTTCTTGTCGGAATATCTTTCCATGGGTCACGTGGAACGAGTTGAAGAAGAACAGGCCCTGAATCTCTCGGCAATATACATCCCTCATCACCCCGTCGTGCGACTATCCAGCAGCACGACCAAGCTTAGAGTCGTATTTAACGCATCTGCAAAAACTCCATCAGGAAAGTCGCTAAACGATCACCTTATGATCGGTCCGAAACTGCAGCGAGATTTAGCGGCTATTATCCTGCGCTGGTGATTGTTTCGTTATGTGTACACTGCGGACATCACGAAGATGTTCAGACAGATCTTAATCAATCCAGCCGATGCCGACTATCAGAGGATATTATGGCGATCGCACCGAGATCAACCCATTTTTTCGTATCGATTGCATACCGTGACGTATGGTCTCGCCTCCGCGCCTTACCTTGCCATTAAAGTTTTAGACCAATTAGCTCTGGATGAAGGCAGCAACTTTCCCGCTGCTATTCCTGTTCTGCAAGATTCAATTTATGTCGATGATGCCATTTTCGGTGCGGACGAGATTCATACTCTCCGCGAAATTTCCAAGTGGGTCGCACTGCTTAACCGCGCGGCGAAGGATGTTTATGATACCTCTTCCTTAACGGTTTTGACTTTCGAAATTTTAAACTACGCAGTTTCGACTAGGCAATTACCCCAAGGAAAGGTTGACTTTGTATTATTTGAAAGAGCTAAATATAGCCTCCTCTGTGTGCCTCGCCTGGGAT
>NW_025791434.1:0-30637 GCF_907164935.1 Osmia bicornis bicornis | reverse complement strand
TTTGCTTCGAGAACAAAAGGATACGAACGAAACGCATTAAAACCATGCATTTTTAAACGTTGTTGTACCGCCTCATATGCCCGTTTCGTCATTTTCCCATCTAAAAATGCAGCTAGTGCTTCTTCCTTATTAAGTTTTTCTGGTTTAACCTGTGAAGTTTGAAAATTCTTTTTCATTCGTTTTACCCTTCGCCCTTCAGGAGATCTACATGCTGCTGTTTTCGCTAGAAAAGCAGCATCACGCTTTCCTTCCGATGTTAAACTTACTTGTGTAGCATACACAATTTCGTCATTACTATATGTTTCTAATAATGATTGTATTCGGCGTTTTTTGGTTTTTTCACTTCCTTCATGAAATATTTTTCTAGGGCGACCAGGACCTTTAGATGTTGAAGGCTGCTGTTCTGTCTCACTTTTTTGTAATTCAGGAAAGTATGTGAAACCTTCCAACCACAACGAATTCATTTTTATAAATTTTTCTTTCACGCGGTGGCTCTCCGTCCATTTTTGGGACATAATATAAGCTAATTATCTAATACGGTCCATTATAACGGTTTCCATATTCTCTCGAACATCATTAATATTAAAATAATTTAAAACATGATAAATAAGTTGTGAAATTTTCGCCTCTTTCTTCGATTCGTTCAGCCATACATCGAACAAGTGTTTCCGCGAAATTGCGTATGCACCTGAAATTGATAATTTCTCAGTAAGGTGCAGATTGTAGCAGCTAATTTTTCTTGGGCATTGTTAAGTAATTCCTATAGAAACAATATAAAACAGTTATACAGCTTGAGCATGCTTGAGTCGAGATATAACCTTGTTACGTCCGGGTTAATTTTTTCAATAACCCGACCTTGCGCTTCCCGTCTTGTGCGCTGCACTTGGAAGAAATTCCCCTACGGGAGACGCAAGGAAGGGCATTTTACTTGATTTTTTTCATTTCCGTATCCTGTCCGCGCTCCTCCAACTTGTGCCTCTTCGTTGAGTGCGCTGCACTTGAAAATATTCCACACGAGGAGCACAAGAAAGGGGTTTGAGATTTAAATAATAATTCTTCTTTTCCTTTCTCTTATTAGTTTCAATAGTTTGATCGTTAGTATACCAAGTTTGTGTACCTCGCCAGTGCGTAGCACTTGGAAATAATCCCAGGCGAGGCACACAGAGGAGGCTATATTTAGCTCTTTCAAATAATACAAAGTCAACCTTTCCTTGGGGTAATTGCCTAGTCGAAACTGCGTAGTTTAAAACTTCGAAAGTCAAAACCGTTAAGGGAGAGGTATCATAAACATCCTTCGCCGCGCGGTTAAGCAGTGCGACCCACTTGGAAATTTCCCAGCTAACCGCGCCGTTTCAAAGAAAATTCTTGTTCGACCCTGCTAGCGAGATACCTCTCCTACCTGCGAAGCATGCGTCAGCCGACTCTTCGACAAAGAATGAATGCAATTAAGATCGAAACAGCTAGCATGAAACGGAATGAAACTGTTTGAATGACTATAGAATGCGAGGGTTTGCGTGACAACCACTGAGGTTTGAAATTGTCGACCGATGTTCAAGAACCTTCCAAGCGAAGGTCGACTAAGGCAATAAACATCGACAATGAACTAAACGTTAAACGTAGAGCGTTTAGAAAATACGAAAACCATTAAAAATTGATGTATGCGGAACAAATAACGATTAAATGCAGTAACATATTTGCATATATCCGCGATCTGATAATAATTATGAATATCGATTGCCTTTCTCCGTAAACCGCCGGAATACAAATAAGAACGGAAAATTTCGCGTTATTCATTACTAGTTATTCAATGTAGTAAGTTAATCATCTATAAAAGGGCAAATGTTCTTCGTTACCGAAATATCATTTATAAATATCATCTATAAAAGCCTCTCCTTAATTAATAAATTCAAACAATTAAAGTCGTAACAGATTTCGAACATTCTAGAAACTTTAGAATTCCGACGCGTGAAATCCGCGTAGCGTTAGAGGGGTAAAAGAAAGAGATAGCTTAAGGAAGATAGAGTCAGAAGAAAGGTCAAGAAGGGATGAGAACTCGGGAAACGCGCCTAGACGAAAGCAATACGCGCGGGCCTTCCCCTTCGACACGTATCCTGCTTTGCCAAATGATGTCCCCACTTTGGGCCCATGATCGCGGGTCGAACCCTGAGATACGATCGCTTGACTGAGGCAAATCACTCTTCGTCAAAAAATCGTGAGGTACGTGACGGGGAGCCCGTGTTCTCGTTAAGCAAGAGTTGTCGTGCGAAAATCGTTGTAATTAGCTGCCCGGTAAAGTCCTGAAAAAGGCAGAGTGCCGGGAGATTGCAGTTCGCGTTTTCCGCGGCAAAAGACTTTACGAATACGTTAAATTCCTTTCATACTTTTCATTTTCTATCTTTTTGCTTTTGCTTTTAAATCGTTCGATAATTAATATATTTTCTTTTTCCGCGTCGCGTCGTTTGTAATAATCTTGCAATTGTCGTTTCGTTTCCGTAATCGTAATACCGTCGAAAGGCCGATCGCGAACGCGTAGTGCGTGTGACAAAGTTCTCATCTTTTCTTCGCCTTCCAGATTTTCAGACTACACCAGCAACCGCTAAGATATTCAAACTTATTATCGTGTATCATTTTACAACGAGCTTGGTGAGTTATTTATTTCATTTTCTCCACTACGACGAATCTGGATATAGTGAGGCAAAACGGGCGATCTTTAAACCGCGTGGCCTGGAAGTTTTCCCCCAAGATCGTTCTGTTCAACATTTTATTAAGGTATCGAAGAATATTTTGCAATTTTAACAATAATTCCGTTGGTTATAACGAGAGGCGGCCCATGATACCGTTTTTTCTGGAAGTTTTTCCCCTTGGGACCGTTTCCTCTCAATGTTATTTAATTGTTCATCGAAATCGCCGCTCGAATCATCTTTAAATTTCCGTTCTATTTTCGCCGATCTAGTTAAACATATATTTAAATTGCATTTTTCCTATATTTTCAACAGCTCGAACTTTTGTAAACCACTTCATTTACTGTCTATGCTTTACTTTTTGAAATTATATTTCTTTTGTTACACATAACTAGTTTTCGATTCATTTTAGTTTAACACACTTCCTTCCTAACATTCACGCTAACCATCTTTGCATAAATTCGCACAAGGGGCCCGTATGGGACTAGAGCATTGACGAACTCAATATAACAACTTTAGGATCTTACTATAAAAAAATTAAACGATTCTTTTAATTGTTCCGATCGTTAACGACCTAACATCGTTGAGCGCGATCGGGACTGGTGGCAGCGAAAATACCGTTCTCATCCGCGTATCAATCAGGAATTAAACTTTTTTTTTATTTGTACGTCGTGCGCCGTATCATCATCACTCGCTCGCGACGTAACAACCTTATATTACTTTTCACTGAGTAAAAAAAAAGGTTGCAATTGCGGTTCATTTAATTTACATCTTTCTATAAGTTTTAAGGTGAAAAAAGGAAATGTGGATTAATTTTATATTTACTTACCTTCCATTTTGCTACGTGTAATAAAAAAATTCACTTTATATAACTATTTCAATTAATAACACGTTTGTGTTGTTGCGTGTTTATTACCATGGAGAAATTTGCCTACAGCATACACTGCAGCTTCAGACATTCGGATGGTAATAATGGGTGAAACAAAGGAAAGACTGAGATATTATTATTGAAATTATTTATTCCAGTATATATGTTAATACATCATTTCATTCAAATCCATTTTGAATTAATTCAGAAATATCATTTTTGTCCACCTAGAATTAGAAATTTTACCACTGTGGGGCGCTGAAGAGGCGGCACAGCCTCGGACCTAGGACGCCGGACGAGATAACCCAGGCGCGGCCGGGGATGCCGTCCAAGCCCGGGGCGGTGTTCTTGGCCCCGAGCCTTCTGACGGCATCGTCCAGCTCCTCCTCTGTGACCCTCAGGTCGGCGGACCAGGCGACGGGGTCCGCCGGCCTTTGCTGGTGGCGCGGGTGCGACGTTCCCCCGGAACGGGGGAAGAGGGTGCCTATTACCCGCGTCAGCAGCTGGGGGTCCAGGCTCTCCGAGACCGTGGGCGCCCGTGCGCGGAGCTTGCCCATGACCATCCGGTAAGGGCGCACCCACGGGTCCTCGTCCAGAGAGCCCTGGAGCTCCTCCCACGCCTGGGATTTCGCGTCCCTGATGGCCGCCTCAGGGCTACCACGAAGACCTGGTATGTGCCCCTCAGCACATCCTCCCTCGCCGGGTCGCGGACTCGAGCCCATTGGGCGCGCTGCCGCTGGCGCCGGGCGTGCTGACACTCGGATCGGAGATCCGCAATGTCGCCCGACCACCAGTACACCGCCCTCCGGGGGGCAGGCGCGGGGCCCGGGGTATGGCGGTGTCGCATATTGCGGTCATCGCCTCCCGGAACCACTTGGCCTCCCCCTCAACGTCCGCGACCGGCCCGGCAAGGGCTGCGGCCATCAGCACGTCCTTGTCCAGCCTCTTCAGCACCCAGCGACGCAGTGGCGGGCCACACGCCGGCCTGGGGGCGGCGGGGAGGGAGTAGCTGAAGGTGATGTACAGATGATCACTCAGCGTCTCCCTCGCCGCCACCCTCCAATTGTGCACCACGCGCCCGGCCACAGGGACGCCCAGCCCAGATCCACAATGCATTCCCCCTGAAACCTTATTTTTTTACGTGGGGAAAATCTTCGAAAGACGCCCCCAGCCCACCTGGGGAGGAGCCGAGGGTAGTGCCGGATTTTTACCAGCTAAAACCCCCACGGTGGCCTACACTGTGTGTTGGGGAGGGCCCCGGGACCTCTGACGAACAACACCGGGGCCCAAACACCCATGGCGCGTTGACGCCGCCTTGCTCGGGGGAGGGTCTAGATTTGGCCCTCCCCCTACGTGCCCTCTTCCGCCGCCATCGGGGACCACACCTGATGCCGGCACTCCTCGGGCCGCGTGCAATAGGGACCGAGGCCCCAGCCCCGCCCTCCTGCGGCCATGCGGCCCCGGATAAGTTTCGCGGGGCCGCGCGATCGGTGTTGGGGGAGGGGCGTTCGCCGCTCCCCGCTGCTCCTCTTCCGGTGGGTGACTGGTGTCCCCCCACAGATCTCCTCTTCAGAGGGAGAGGGTGCTCCCCCCATCCTCTTCTCCCCGTTGGGGGCGGTTGGGCCTGGTATGTAACATCTTCACGGCCCACCGACACGGATGACCGTCTCGCAGTAATCGGTCAACGCCCTCCACTGATTCTCGCCAGCGAGCATCTCTTTGACAAGTGCCGCCGGCGAGAGATCACCA
Source organism: Osmia bicornis bicornis (assembly GCF_907164935.1). Classification (NCBI taxonomy): domain Eukaryota; kingdom Metazoa; phylum Arthropoda; class Insecta; order Hymenoptera; family Megachilidae; genus Osmia; species Osmia bicornis. Next base: position 25,339 of record NW_025791434.1, on the reverse strand, counting down.
CCAACTTCGCACCGCAGGGCGTGACGGGCCCGCGCAAACGCTGGGCAGTGCTCCAGGGTATGCTGCGTGGTGTCCCGCCCCGCCCCGCATTGATGGCATGCTGCCGTCCCTTCCGCCCGTATCCAGTGCAGGAACTCACCGAAACAACCGTGTCCTGTGAGCACCTGTGTGGTCCTAAACGTGCGCCTTCCGTGGCCGTGGTCCCTCCATTTCTTGAGCAATGGAAGGACCGCCCGGCTACACGCTGGGCGGTGGCGCCGCTCTCGACGAGCTCGCGTCGCCACCGACCCAGGGCTCTATGCCGGGCCTGGCGCCTAATCCTAGCAACAGCTTCGGTCATCTCTTCTGCCGGGATCCAGTCCAGACGAAGAGCACGCAGACGCCAGAAGATTTTGGCGTCACCCTCCGCCTGGAACTTGAAGGGGACAACCCCAGCCAGGGTCATCGCCGCCTCGTAGCGGACCGTGCGGTAACCTCTGATTACCCTGATGGCTATGCTCCTCTCAGCCCGGCGCAGCAGTTGCTGGCTGCGCCGGGAATCCATCAGGGCGTTCGCCCATATGGGCGCACCATAGAGGGCCATGCTCCGCACGATCCCCACGTAGAGACGGCAAACCTTCTCGTTGGGCCCCCCCCTATTGGGCAGTAGACGGGCAAGCGCGTTGCTTGCCCTGTCTAGTCTAGGGGCCAGACGACCGAAGTGCTCCTCGAAGCGCCAGTGGCTGTCCAGGTGGAGGCCCAAGTACCTGTGGCCCTTCCCCACCTGGACGTCGACTCCACTCACATGGACCACCGACTGGGGCGATGGCGCAACCCCACGCCGAGGCGAGTAAAACCACATTGCCTCGGTTTTGTGGGGAGCTAGCTGAAGCCCCAGCCGCCGGATCCCCGCGGCAACGGCAGCGACGCCAATCTCGGCTAGGCTGCTAGTCCTTTTCCACCCTCGACCGACGGCCAACACGTGCGTATCATCCGCGAAGCCCGTGAGGCTCACACCGGTCGGGAGCTCGACCCGCAAGACCGGGTCGTACCCCAGGTCCCAAAGTGTGGGACCTTTCGCAGAACCCTGGGGTACACCACAGTCCACGTCCCTCTCGTGCATCTGGCCATCCCGGCCCCTGTACACAATCTTCCTGTCCCGGAGGTAGTCGCCGACGATCCTCCTCATGTAGGGGGGCGCCTTGTGGCGTGTGAGCGCCCCCCTTATCGTCCCGTGAGGCAGGGTGTTGAAGGCGTTGACGATGTCTAGACTAACGCCTAACGCCACCATTCCCCGGGACGTGGCCGAGTCGCAGCGGGAGCGCATCGACTGGATTGCGTCGATAGTGCTGCGCCCCCGCCTGAAGCCATATTGCGACTCCGCCAAGTCGGGACCCGCCTGGGACAGGTGCTGGACGAGGCGGGATACCAGAATCCGCTCGAACAACTTCCCCACCTCGTCCAACAGCACGATGGGCCGGTAGGCCGAGGGACTGTCGGCAGGTCGCCCATCCTTCCGGATGAGGACTAGCCGCCCCGTCTTCCACTGTTCTGAGAAGACTCCATCCTTAATGCAGGCGCTGAAGAGGCGTCTCAATCTCGGACCGAGGACGCGTAGAGCCTTCACCCAGGCACCATCGGGGCCCGGAGCGGTGTTTCGGGCTCCTGACCGTTTAATCGCACCGGACAGCCCCTCCTCCGTGACCCCCACTTCGTCGGACCAATCCACCTTCTCGTGGGCCGGCGGGGGGCGGGTGTGTTCCCTCTCTCGTGGGAACAAAGTGTCTACTACCCGTCCCAAAAACTGGGGGTCGAGGCTCTCCGTGACCGGGGGCGCCCAGGGCTTAAGCTTGCCCATCACCATTTTGTATGGGCGCCCCCATGGGAGCTCGTCCCATGCCCGGGATTTAGACTCCCTGATGGCTGCCTGTAGGGCAGTCTCCAAAACTGGGTACTGCCCGTACAAATCCTCCTCCCTCGCTGGGTCGCGGAAGGTCCTTCTTCTGCGGGCCCTTTGCCACTGGCGATGGGATGCGAGACAATCTCTTCTCAGATCACCAATTTCGCCCGTCCACCAATAGGCGGCCCGCCTGGGGAGGTTCTTGGCCCGGGGCATGGCGGCGTCGCACACCGCCTTCATGGCTCCCCGGAACCATTCTAGCTCCTCCCCAATGTCCGCGACCGGCCCGGCAGGTGTTCGCAGCGAGGCGGTCCACAGGGGCGGCGGGCGGTGGTGGTAAGGTCGAGGCGGATGTATAGATGGTCACTAAGTGTGACCGCCTCTTCCAACAACCCTCCATCTCTGCACCATACGCGCGGCCAGGGGAGTCGCGAAAGACAAATCGAGTATAGACTCCCCCTGGGCACGCACGCAGGTGCTAACGGACCCCTCATTGAGCAGGTGGAGTCCTAGCCCCGCCGCCCAATCTACGACCGCCCTGCCTCTCGCGTTTGTCCTCGGGGAGCCTCAAAGTGACGCATGGGCATTAAAGTCCCCGAGGACTAGTACTGGCCGGGAGGCACAACGGGAGACAAAGTCCCCCACCCGGTCCAGGTACTGCTCATATTGCGCGAGAGGCCATCTGGGCGGGGCATAGAGCCCCACCGCCGCTATTTCACCCCACAGCACGCCGACGAACCCCAGGCCCCGTTCCAGTGGGGTGGGGTGTGGGGGTACTGCGGTGCCAATAATCGCTACGGAGCCGTCCTCGTCCCCGAACCAGTCTGGTCTGTCGAGGACTCGGTACGGCTCTGCGATCACCGCCATCCCAGCCTTCCACTCGGCCAGGGTTTGGAACAACATGTCCTGAGCCCTGGCTGAGTGGTTCAAGTTGGCCTGAAGTATAGGGCCCTTGGGCCTCATACCTAGGCCTTACGAGCCGCCTCCGCGGCATTTTTGCTCGCCGACTTGGCAGGGGGATTTTTCTTGCCCCCCTTCTTCGACTCCGCAGGCTTGGTCCTTGATGCCTGTTCCTTAGGGGCTGTTCCTGCCCCTTCAACGGCACTCTTCTTCTTCCTCTGGGAGGAGGAGGGGGCACAACCTTTTGCCCCCAATTGATGCCCCGCGGGCCGCCCCAGGTCCGCACAGAGGGGGCACCGCGGCGTGGAGCTACACTTGCTGGCCACGTGAACCGACTCTCCGCACGCAAAGCAGCGGTCGGACATATCAGCTTCGCAGGTGCATCGCTGCCTAACATGCCCACTTTCCAGGCAGCGATAGCACTGCAATGGCCGCGGTGGTAGCGCCTGTATTCTGGCCGAGGACCACCCGACCAGAACCCTCCCAGAGAGGGATAACATTTTGAGTGCCGCTAGAGGGCATCTCGCCCAGACAGTCCCCATCCTTTGGGGGGAGGTGCGAATCTCCCCATTTCAATTTCTTCAGCGGAGCAACCCCCCGCAGCGGCCAATGCGGCCGCTACCTCCGCCGGGGTGTCCGAGTCGTCAAGACCGGTCACCCTAACCTCGCCCATTTTTATGGGGCGGGCAAACCTCACCTCGGTGCCACTGAACACCTGGCGGAGTCGGTCAGCCAACCTGGCAGCTTTCTCCGTCCTGTCCTCCCCAGGTAACTCGATGACCAAGCCACCGGTCCGAACTCTTCTGGGCATCAACGCCATGATGCACAGCTCCTCCAACTTGACCCGCTCCCGGGCCATGAGCATGGTCTCGGCGTATGAGACCTTAGCCTCGGCAGCTGGGTTGATGGTGACCGCCGCAGAACGAGGAGGGCGGGGGGCCTTCTGCCTGGCAGGTTGGGCCCCTTGGCCCTTAACCGCCGGTGCCGCTCCTCTCTTCTGCCCCTTATGCGCAACCACCTTGGAGCTCTGGGTGGGAGGGGCCTTGGCCGCTGCCGCCTTCTTCTCTGCAGCTTTAGCGCGGCGGCCGACCACCGTCACCCAGGTCTCATCCGCCGTCCTCCGATGTTCTTCGACAATCCGGGCCATTCTAGCCTCCACAAATGATGCCGGTTGGTCGGGTGTTGAGGAGGGCCCCGGCAACGGCTCCGTGGTAGGCAGGGTCCTATTCCGCACCCGCCTCTTAGCTTCCTTCCTCGATGCAGTGGGGATGGTCGCAGCCGCAGCTCCCCGCTTAACATCCTCCGCCCTCTTAGGTGAGGGCTGGACGGCTGTAATAGCGGCTTTGAACTCCGCCTGGAGCCCCGACGGGCCCTTTTCGAAGAGAGCCGCAAATCCCCTCATCAGGTCTGGCTCGAGGCCACCAATCTTCCCCTCCTCTTTTACGGGTGCAGCAGCTGGGATTGGGAGTTGCACCACGGGACATTCAGGCGGGCAAGACGGTAAGTCGGAAGCTCGACTGCGTCCTTCCTCCTTTTCCTGCCCGCCTCTTCGCCAGACAACGGCGAGCCGGGCCTCGCCGACCTTTTGAATGGACCGGGGCCTTCAGGCGCCGGCACCTCTGTGGCAGTGACCCTGCACGTAATGTCTGCCAGGCTATTTTGCAGGATGTTGATTTGGGCCTCCTGGACAGCCACTTGTTCCTCCCGCAGCTTCAGCTGTTCGCGAAGCTCCTTCACCTCTTTATCGGCCCTGGCAGGTGCAGCGCTGATTCTCGCTTCCGTGTGGTTGGCCTTAAGGTAGCGGGAGGCCATCTTCAGCTTGTGAACAAATGTCCCTTTCAGTCCCTTGGAGACGCCCGCGACCTTGTCGATGTCGCGAAAGAACTCCAAGGACTGCGCAATAAAGTCGCGCGTGGGGACTTGACTTCCTCCGCCAGGTCCTCAGGGTCCGGGAGGGACCTGCTACCCCGACTCGGTTCTACAGGGTCCTCGTTAGGATCGAGCACTCTCCTCTCCTCCAGCAGGTCAAGTTCTCGGCGCTGGACATCCAGGACGCTCTGCTTAGCCGCCGCGAGCCACACGTACTGGCGCGTGGTCGGCGGGCGACCCCTCTTGCTCGTGCGCCGTGCCTCCAGAGATACTGCCGAGGAGAGTGACTCGTCCGAGTCCAAATCCACCTCACCCTCTCTGGATGCGGCGGCATCAGAGGCCGCCGGGGAAACTCCGGCCCCTCCTCGTACCGGCCTCAGGGGAGGCCACTCCACATCCGCCCTAGTTAATCGGACGGATAGGCGGCGCGCATCCGTCACCCTGCTAGTGCTGGGCTGCGCCATATCCTCCGCGCCCGTTTCCCGTCTCGCGTCCTGTTGAACAGCCGCAGTCGTCGTCGGTACGTCCCGTCCAGTGTTTGTTGTTGTTGTTGGCGTTTTTAGTTTCAAGTCATCCATAGTGTTCCCACGAGTGGGTCAGTCTGTGGGTCCACCCGGGCAGAGCCGCCTTACCCGGGTAAGGCTAGTACACACGGGAGGTCGCCAGATACCCCGGGGTTGGCCGCTAGAGACTGATGGCGCTGACTCCAGAGGCGGCCTCATTACCGCGTACCGCAGCTTGGGGCTAGAGATTTTTTATAACGGTTGTCATCCTCGCGGGCCGGCTAATGAAGGCATGCTCCCCGTTCCAGCGAAACGTGACCACTGGGTTACGGTGTAATTGCTTGGGCACTCCGGGTTCGCTACCCGCCCCAGACCGCCACGCAGCCTGGCCCCTGGAGAACTGAATGACGCTGCAGCCACCTTGTCGCCTCTCCCACCCAGGCCTTACCGGCAAGGGAGGCCCTGCCAGGATCCGTAGATCCCACCGGCATCGCCCCGGGTCATCTGCGAGGCTACTTCGACAGCAGCGAACGCCCCCCTTTCAGTCGCCTTGTACGACAGACAGGCGTTACCGTGTCTGTATTCTATCCCCCAGTCACAGGGGAGGTTTTGATGGGTTTTCCTTCCCTTGGTGTTTGGTCCGCGAGGGCTATTTTATTTCACTCCTACCCTCCATGCACTCCGAAAAGTGCATGGCGAGCATTCGCCTATCCGCCACCTGGGGACGCGCCACGTCGGGGTATCACTTTCCCGCCCAGCCAGTACACTTGGCCAGGTCCGTGGGTCCGCCTGAAACCTTATTTTTTTTTTTTTGGTTCACTTGGGAGAGAAAATGCATTTGCGCACGCGCGGGTTTGTTCCCCTTTTCGTCTATTCGGCTAGAGGGGACCCGGACAGTGCGGGACTCATGTCCGCCCTGAAGGGGCAGCCTGGCGCCCGTGAGGTGAGGGCAAACCCAAAGAGGCAACGCCAGAAAGGGGCAACCTGGCATCCCAACCCTTAAGGGTTGAGTTTAGCCCAAGAGTAGGCCACAGCCCTGAAGAGGCGACCTAGATGGGCAGCCCAGCGTGGGCACTCCCGAGGCTGGACATACTACCCACTAAAACCTCTCCCCTAACGTGTGCCGCCGGCACCTTTTCACTAGTTAGAATTCATAAAGGAATACCAGCGTATAGCCACAACGACGCTTCGGCACTTCAACGCATTTCGCGTTATTGCGGCCGCCCGCAAAAGCGCCATGCACTAGGCACATGCGGAATCTGCGGATCCACGCCGTTGCACCTCCGATCCAGCGGTAGGACATTTTCAACCTGTACGGTAAGGCACAGGATTTTTCTTCGGCCACGACCAGGAACCGAAGTAAGCCCATTCCGGGTAGTCGCGCCATGTGTTCACCTGCCAGTGAACACCTCCACAGTTGGCCGTGTCCATCTTCGTCCATCATGGTTGGTTGATAATGATGATGTGGCTTATCCTTGCAGTCATCACGCCCACCTGACCTTCCACGAGGACAGGCCATTTTTCTTCGGCCACGACCAGGAACCGGAGCTCCTGCTCAACGGGTGGTCGCGCCATGTGTTCACCTGTTTTAACAGGGCTTGTTCTTCAGCACAGCCAGGCCCCGGGGCGAGTCCTTTCCCCGGTTGACTGTGCCACATCTTGGTAGGCTGCAATCCTCGATGACCTGTCCCATACATACTTTACACACACACACACACGCTCATGACAAGCATAGCGCTTCGAGTAGCGCTTCGAATGCCCCAAATATGCAACGATAAATAATGAATAAATAATGAGTAAAGAATAAGTGAATAAATAAATGAATAAATGAATGAGTGAATGAATAAATAAATAATGAATAATGAATAGGAGTTAATAAGCACATGAAGCCCATGAATAGAATAGAGGAGCCCATACATTCAATAACAGCTGTCATAATAAGCATACTAAACATACTAAACATACTAAAACTGGTTAAATCAAATCACAAATACAACGGGAAATAAATATATATATGCATCTAATGCATCTAATGCACTAGAGCAGTTAATGAATAGTTAACAGTAAAAGAAACAGTAAGCAATACGAGAACGTGAGAAACTGTGAAGTAAACATAAGTAGTATTGCACGCAAGCAGGCAAGCGAGCATATGTGAACTGGACATAAGCAAATGACCAACAAAACCTCCAAAACCTAAAACGTCAAACATACATACATACAGCCGAGCAGCCAAATAGCAGTAGAGGAATATTTAACATTCAACACTAGCGCACAATATAATCAAATAAAATTAAACTCAAGATAAACCACAAATGTGAAATGAAATAAACCAAGGATGTGAACCGTAAAGTAAAATAAAGTCGCCAGACAGATAGCAAATAGCAAGCCAGCCATGAGAGAAGAGAAGCAAACATAACATAACATAGAATGCTACTAATTATTATCAGAGGTAAAGGTAAATAAGGTATAGTATAAAATATAGAATATAGGGTATAACCAGAAAGTAAGCTGGGAAGAAAATAAATAGGTGAGCGTAATGTAATACTAATAATTGAAACCATTCATTGAAACTATTAAGTTACTTAAATTTACTTGCAGGAACATATACGCGACCACAACCTCAACGTGGTTGGCAAGCGGACATGATGGAGTACAATCAATGATCAAATGAAGGCAATAAAAAACAATTAGAAATTATTGCGAGCAAATCATCAATAAAGATAAGTAGCAACATATACCTCATAATGAGAATAATAGGAAGAGACAGAACAGTTAACATCAGAAATTAACCATAGTATTAAATGTAAAATGTATCATAATCCTAGTCTATTTGCAGGAAGCTCTAACGCCAGCCAATGGAAGTGGAGGTACAGTGTAATTAACGGATAACAGGAGTAGAGAATACCCATCTGATATAATATGGGGAGCACATGAGACCTAAATCGGCATAAACCATAAGGCAGATCAAACAATTCAAATAGTTATAAATTGAGTAGATTAGATTGTTACTGGATTATAATACCGCTCCGATAAGTATGGTATTAATATTAATACTGATACAGGTAAGTCGATGCAATACAGCGCGTGGTGAAAACTAATCAATAATAAACCCCACATACAACCATATTACTACTAAATCATAATATAGTGGTACAAGAAAACTAAACTACACTACAATAGATCAAAATTACTATGAACATATGTGTATATACAGTGTGTCCCACGTAACTGGAAACACTCCAATATTTCCTAAACTATTAAAGATACAGGAAATTGCTTTGGTGGTCATTGCATGGTAAGATGGAGCAACATCTTGACGTAGACAAATTTTCTTTTGCATCATTATTTTCAAAAATATAATGGCAAAGTTTGGTTTTTTAAATGGAACTATATATTTTTCTTTCGATCATTTAATAGTGCTTTTGAAATCGAATTCACTGAGCTTGCATGTATACACTTGATTTTCATTGGTTTTCGAGATATTACACTAACAAATTTGGAGATTTTTCACGGGAAAAATTCACTTCAGTGGGAAATATCAGCAGGGGTCCTGTTCGCATCTAAGGTTTGGGCCTGCCGTCCCGCTGGCCGCCCGTGGTATCCAGTTCAAGTGGTACTGCTTAACACGCGGCACTTCACGCGCGAACAGGACCCCTGCTGATATTTCCCACTGAAGGGAATTTTTCCCGTGAAAAATCTCCAAATTTGTTAGTGCAATATCTCGAAAAACAATGAAAATCAAGTGTATACATGCAAGCTCAGTGAATTCGATTTCAAAAGCACTATCAAATGATCGAAAGAAAAATATATAGTTCCATTTAAAAAACCAAACTTTGCCATTATATTTTTGAAAATAATAATGCAAAAAAAAATTTGTCTACGTCAAAATGTTGCTCTATCTTATCATGCAATGACCACCAAAGCAATTTCCTGTATCTTTAACAGTTTAGGAAATGTTGGAGTGTTTCCAGTTACGTGGGACACACTGTATAATATGTAACGAAAACACTCCAAATATAATCAATTTAATAAGTATACCGATGTAGATAATTAATTAAACTCGTCATACCATAGTCAGTTTAAATGATGCAGATCCATTAAACCCCCTTCAATACCAATTAATAGAAAAGGCATATAGGTGCTAAACCAAGCCAGACACTTCTATAAGAAAGTCATATGAGATCCACGGTCAAGAAATTCAAAGAATTTAAGGAACCATAACGCATATATGTATGTATAGAAAACCATAAAGACATTGTATCATGCAGGACGGACTACTGCAGCGTATGCCTCCCTCAGCACCAGCCGTATTAACCAATACTGAACTAACACTTTCCAAATCAGAATCAAAATCAGAATCAGAATTGTAATTAAGAAAGGGTAATTAATGTACTAAAGATTGCATGAAGTACCGTAAGTATTCAAAATACACAGATTCACAACTGTCACAGCTGCACTAGAATTGAATTAAACATAGTATGCAAAACATTATCCTTAGGGGGGAGGGGGGAGGGGGTACGAAGAGCTACAAAAGAGCAGTGAATAATATTATAGGAACATGGAACGTAAACCGTAACACTCAATTGAAGAAGAAGTCACTGAAACATGTCAAGTGACCAAGAATAAAAATAAGAAAAGAATAAGCATAGTGAATAGTGCACGGCGAACAATAAACCAATGTCGTTACACGTCATTCATATCTAAATTGCTAAAGGATATATGATACATCTTATAGTCTACAATTAATTGACAATGCCTGGGAGCCCAAACAACCCCCGAAAGCTTAGAAACAATGCATGATACTACAAGAGGAACTAAGGAGCTAAGAACTAAGAAACAAGAAACCAGAATCAGAATCAAACCCACCCTTAAAATATGCAAAGGGATTATAAACGCAATATACGCATATGATATAAACTCATTAATCCATCCAATCCAGATAGACTCTTCTAAATTCCATAATACAAGACCCATTAAACTAAGTCAAATAAATATAACCGCAAATATAATCGCATGTATAATCATCACAGATATAACCACAGCTATAATCACAGCAGGTAAATATTAATAATATTATAGCAGACACATATAAAGCAGACACATATTAATAATCTGTATCAAGTAATTTAATTCAATGCAATTCGATATGCCATATGCCATTGTTAATTACTCTGTACATTTACTTACTCAATTATAATAATATAATGGAATAGAAAGTTAGGAAGTTATATAATAATAATGCAAAACAATACAATTTAATACAGAATACTGGTTAAGTATAGCCTAACATAGCTAACTAATATAGCTGAATAACTGGACACAATCCAAGGTCTAAAATAATAATATTATAATATACCATATAATATATTCAATGCCAAAAATGGTCACAGATTGAACGCAGGCTGAACGCAATTGAACGTAGAATGAACGTAGCTTGGATGTAATAACATTAATAACATAAGTAAAATAATACAATATGATCATGGTATAATACAATACAATCACAATACTATAATACAATATTATAACATAATACAATATAACATAATATAATATAACATAATACAGCATATAATATATAATATATAATAGTAAGTAATATAAATGCACCGAATGCATAAATTGCACAAAACGGAGCTAATGATACCACATTAACAAATACACTGCAATTACACTAAAATACAATACCTCCGAGCGTAGCACATTAGTACGCGCACTGTCACAGCAATCACATCCGCACGAATAAATACAAAATTTAAATTAGAAAGTTCAAAATTCAATTCAATTAATTAATTAATTCAGTTCAATTGACACTTATCACTTAACACTTCGTATCACATCACATCATAGATGACCGATGACCATGTCAACGTCAACTAAGATAGGAAACCGGGCGAAGTAAAATAAAGAGCGCGACAATAAACCATAAAGAACATAGATACCTAGTGTTCGAATTCCCTAGTCCATACCATAATGATTATCGACCATCAAATTAACCACCAAATCATCAAATTAATCAACTAATTATACAGAATATATAAACGTTCAAAAGCGAAAAGCGGAAATAAAAGCGAAAATACTTCAACAACTTTCAATAAATCACAGCGATGAAAACCAGAAGTAAGGTACCTACGAAAGATAACAATAGCAAAACGCATCGTAATAAGTAACGCATGCAATACTGCCTGAAGATAAGCCGTAAAGCTATCCCTAGTCGGTAACCAACCGCAGCACCAGATATATTACCAACCGCAAATATTCTATCCACCACATTATATTCGGCCGCTCGCTCCGTAACGGTTCCGTAACGGTTATCCACAGACCAATTATCTGCCGCGCAGCAATTACCTACCGCGCGCCAGTTACCCGGTACACACAGTTATCGACTGCAAAACCATCCATCGTGCAGCCGCGCAATCCTAGGAATTCATACTTACCATCAAACTTATCATCAAAGATAGGTCTGATATACAGTACTTTTACGAAGGTATAAAGCACACGAACATCAAATCAAGCTTCCAGACAGATCAAGATGGAGGATAAATCAGTTAGTAAAATCAATACTACGGTTATTTATTATATATAAATATGAATCATACGTTTGTAATAGGGTGGAATGAAATAAATATAAATTACATATAAATTACAAATTACAAACAATAAGGAAAAATAAAATGAAATCAAATGGATCAACCCGAATAAGATCCACAGATTGCGCAGATTGCAGGACACACTGTATTACTACATATCGCGCCGCAGAAAACAGGTTATACAAAACAACAGAATCAACGGAATCAGGAATCGCCACAGAACGAAGGGCCGAATAAATAAATAGAATAAAACATTTAACTTAGACAAAATCAACCAGTAAAGTCAAACAACGTCAACAACGCATGCGATCAGGAAAGTCCCGTGAGCCCAATAAAAACAACTCTCGGTCAAATAATATTAGTTAGTAAAATAAAATAATAAATCAATCAAACTGGAATAAATCATGGTAACAGGCAACTAGCAGGAATGAAATATGAAGCAGAAATGAATCAATAAATCAAGAAAAATCGAATCAGATCAATGTATAGCTTTAATCAATCAACATCAAAATGAAGGAATGAATGAATAATAAATGAATGAATGTACGTAAACTGAATGCAGGTAAAACGGCTAAGGATATTCACAAATTGGGAACTACAGAAAGTGTGTAACGCGCAACATGCGTAACCAACATAACCGACATACATAGCCGACATAATGTAATGTAATGTAATGAAATGTAATATAATGTAAAATAATAAATACAGCAAATGAGTTATATTCCAACTAAATATAACCGTAGGCCTTATTGGCTCAATCCCCCCTACTTTATGATTTCAATCGTCGTCGCACGAACCGCGGCAGCACTCTTCAGCGTGACCGGCAGCCACCTTGGATGCCGGTCAGGCTGACCAATCACCGAGCTTGACGTCACCGGGAAGAAGCCAACGACTCTTGCTACGACGAAGCCGGTGGTTCGGCCATTACGGTTTTGTATCATTACGGTCAACACGTGCAGTACTGACTCCAAGCTATGGCAAAATGTTAACAACCGTGTTTTGTAGGAAATGAAATTTCCTACTATTTGTGTTTTATGACATTTTTTGTTCAGATGCGTAGTTTTCGAGATATATCGAGATATGTAAAAGTTGCGAAGCCGCACCAACATTATAAGGATGAAGAAATACTGTGGCTCCTTTCTTTGAGGTAACTCTGCACTATTATAAGCTGTATTCACTATTCCGAGCTGTAAATGCCACTTCCAGCGCAGCTGTGCAGAAGAAGAACGAGAGAAGAAGAAATATCTCGGAATATGTGCGTGACGCCCCTTTCCTTGAAGTAAATCTGCAAATATCTCGGAAACGGTGCGAGCTATGGCAAAATACCAAGAGACCTTTTTTGTAGGAAATGAAATTTCCTACTATTTATGCTCTATAGCATTTTTTGATCAGTTGGGTAGTTTTCGAGATATACCAAGATATTTAAAAGTCCGAAGCCGCACCAACATTATAAGGATGGCGTTGCGCACCGCGGTCGGGTTCCCCCGAGCGTCGGTCCTAGCCTCGCCGCGCTGGAAGCCGGGCGGTGGCCTCCGGCCTCGGATACTACAATCAAAATATCGTCTGGTGATTAGACGCGTGGAGCCATATTACTTAAGACTAGGGTACAGGTCTTACGTACTCCGGTCGGAACCCGGTCTGTCACAGAACTTATGCCTACCGCCTTACAAGCTAAATGAGTACGGACGCACGTTGGTGTACGCGGAGCACGGGCGGAAGCGGAGCGCGGACGCGAACAATCTAGCGCAGGCGCCGAGGCACCATCGAGTGCCGGGGAAGTCAGGAAGAGGAAAGACCCGATTGGGCCGACGGCATTTTATTCTATCGCGCTGCGGTGTTTCGCGCTGCGGTGGAGTTGTTGCCCGTTTGCCTCACGCGGCTCGTCTTCTCGTATGTCGAGGTAGAACCGAGCAGCGAACGAGACGACGACCAATCCTGACCAGCCTGGGTAGCGCCGCGAAGCTGGACGGAATCGGCTGCCAAAGGCAGAATACGGTGCCGTGTAGGCTAGCGTTCGGAATCCCCGCGGAAGCACCAGCAGAGATTATGAACGCGCACTAACTTGGTCACCCCGGGTCAACCACGGGTCTGACGAGGCTAGGCGCCTACGGCCGCTGGACCTACAGGAGCTGCCAGGTCGTAGCGTAGTGCAATGCTACGGCCCGTTGGCCAGAGATCTCTTCGCCAGGAAACCCATGGCGTCGAGAGCTCTGGTGCTCCGGTCCGGACCTCCTAGGAGGTCCCCTCGGGGCCGGAGCCCCGAGGCAACTCATCGATCATCGCATCGATCGGTCCTACTTATAGTCTAATCGCACGGGAGTGGGGATGCCGCCGCGGTGGGGGCCCGCGATGCGCGACGCCGATCTGCGGCTGTCGTCGCAAACACTGTGGCCCCTTTCTTTGAGGAAACTCTGCACTATTCTAAGCTGTATTCACTATTCCGAGCTGTAAATGCCACTTCCAGCGCAGCTGTGCAGAAGAAGAACAAGAAGAAGGAGGAATATCTCGGAATACAGTATAGACTCGTTATAAGCTAAAAAGATCTCTACGTTAATTGCAAATAAACTATCCCCACCACTGGGGAGTATACCCCTCGAGACGCTACGAAGCTCGCTCGCCGAGTACCGCAACATGATCTGGGATCAGATATCGGTGAGGCAACACTAATGCAAGTACCTAACTTTGTTATTTTTCATTTTTTTTTTATAAAACATTTTCCATGATATTTCTGAGATTTTTCTAATTGCAATGATACCAAACACGATATAATTCGGACCATATTTACTTGAAACAACTTATTATGTATCATTATCATTTCTATTAAATTAGAAAACAGTTTTATCTCACGTATCTGTTCAATCAGCTACAGTATCACAATAACCAGTTTTTATTAGATTATATAAATATTTGCATTTCATTATAAAATGATAGTTTCATTTTATTGGTAGTTTTATTAATAAAATGAAACTATCAGTTTCACCAAGTAAATATGGTCCGAATTATATCGTGTTTGGTATCATTTTAATGAGAAAAATGTCAGAAATATCATGGAAAAAGTTTTATAAAAAAAAAATGAAAAATAACAAAGTTCAGTTGCCTCATCGACATAGAACAGTTTGTTTTCGCTCCGTCCTCTTTTTCACTCAAGGTCCTTTTCTACGTTCGAAGCAGTCGGCTAACATCAAACAATAGTGGAAGTACATGTTATAGGCAAAAGTCCGGTCCCGTGCGTTAAGTTGTAACTATTTTCACGGTAAATATGGTCCGAATTATATCGTGTTTGGTATCATTTTAATTAGGGAAATGTCAGAAATTTCATGGAAAAAGTTTGATACAAAAAAAATGAAAAATAACGAAGTTACGTTGTAGCATTAGTGTTGCCTCACTGATATAGAACGGTTTGTTTTCGCTCCGTCCTCTTTTTCACTCGCTGTCCTTTTCTGCGTTCGAAGCAGTCGACAAATATCAAACAATGGTGGAACTACACGTTTTAAGCAAAAGTCCGGTCCCGCGCGTTTTGCTTATAACGAGTCTATACTGTATGTGCGTGACGCCCCTTTCCTTGAGGTAAATCTTCAAATATCTCGGAAACGTTGCGAGCTATGGTAGAAGGCTAAGCGAACTTTTTTGTAGGAAATTAAATTTCCTACTATCTATGTTGTATGACATTTTTTGATCAGATGCGTATTTTTCGAGATATATCGAGATATTTAAAAGTTCCGATGCCGCACCAACATTATAAGGATGGGGAAACACTGTGGCCCCTTTCTTTCAGGTAACTCTGCACTATTCTAAGCTGTATTCACTATTCGGAGCTGCAAATGCAACTGCCAGCGCAGCTGTGCAGAAGAAGAACAAGAAGATCTTTATGTAACATTTTGCCATAGTTCGCACCGGTTCGTAGATATTTGCAGATTTACCTCAAGGAATGGGGCGTCACGCACGTACTCCGAGATATTTCTTCTTCTACCTGTTCTTCTTCTGCACAGCTCCGTTGGACGTAGCATTTACAGCTCGGAATAGTGAATACAGCTTAGAATAGTGCAGCGTTACCCCAAAGAAAGGGGCCACAGTGTTTCCCCATCCTTATAATGTTGGTGCGGCATCGGAACTATTAAATATCTCGATATATCTCGAAAACTACGCATCTGACCAAAAATGTCATCGAACTTAAATAGTAGGAAATTTAATTTGCTACAAAAAAGGTCTCATAACATTTTGCCATAGGCCGCACCGTTTCCGAGATATTTGCAGATATACCTCAAGGAAAGGGGCGTCATGCACATATTCCAAGATATTTCTTCTTCGTCTTGTTCTTCTTCTGCACAGCTGCGGTGGAAGTGGCATTTACAGCTGGGAGTAGTGAATACAGCTTAGAATAGTGCAGAATTACCTCAAAGAAAGGGGCCACAGTGTTTCTTTTTCCTTATAATGTTGGTACGGCTTCGGAACTTTTGAATATCTCGATATATCTCGAAAACTACGCACCTGATCAAAAAATGTGATAAAATATAAATAGTAGGAAATTTAATTTCCTACAAAAAAGGTCTCTCAACATTTTGCCATAGCTCGCACTTTTTCCGAGATATTTGCAGATTTACCTCAAGGAAAGGGGCGTCACGGACATATTCCGAGATATTTCTTCTTCGTCTTGTTCTTCTTCTGCACAGCTGCGCTGGAAGTGGCATTTACAGCTGGGAGTAGTGAATACAGCTTTGAATAGTGCAGAGTTACCTCAAAGAAAGGGGCCTCAGTGTTACTTCATCCTTATAATGTTGGTGCGGCTTCGGAACTTTTAAATATCTCGATATATCTCGAAAACCACGCATCTGATCAAAAAATGTCACAGAGAATAAATAGTAGGAAATTTAATTTCCTACAAAACAGGTCTCTTACCGTTTTGCCATTGCTCGCACTGCTTCCGAGATGTTTGCAGATTTACCTCAAGGAAAGGGGCGTCACGCACATATTCCGAGATATTTCTTCTTCTTCTTGTTCTTCTTCTGCACAGCTGCGCTGGAACTGGCATTTACAGCTGGGACTAGTGAATAGAGCTTAGAATAGTGCCGAGTTACCTCAAAGAAAGGGGCCACAGTGTTTCTTCATCCGTATAATGTTGGTGCGGCTTCGGAACTTTTAAAAATCTCGATATATCTCGAAAACTGCGCATCTGATCAAAAAATGTCATAGAACATAAACAGTAGAAAATCTAATTTCCTACCAAAAAGGTCTCCTAACATTTTGCCATAGCTCGCACCGTTTCCGAGATATTTGCCGATTTACCTCAAGGAAAGGGGCGTCACGCACATATTCCGAGATATTTCTTCTTCTGCACAGCTGCGCAGGAAGTGGTATTCACAGTTTGGATTAGTGAATGCAGTAAAACCTGGATATATGCAACAAAAGTTTGTCTGGATATATGCAACATCGCTATCCCCTCCACTTGGGGGGATCCCCCTAAGCCGAACCGAGCCGCTCGGCGAGGAAACCGTGTAATATGATCCAACCATAATATTGGTGTGACTAATACTAATTGAACGATAAAACTTTTTTATTTTTAACCTTTTCTTAATGAAGCTTTTACTAACGCATTTGTGAGATTTTTCTGATTAAAATGGTACCAAACACGATATGATTTGGCTACATATGTATAAGGCAAGCCGTACACCAAAGATACATCAAACACGCAACATGCAACATGCAACACGTCGCATGTTGTGTACGAACGTAGAATAGGTAACGCGGCACGGTACAAACGATTTGTACGGACGCAGAATCGACACCAAGACTGGATATATGCAACATTAAATGCCCAGAATCGACACCTCGCTTGGATATATGCAACGTTTAAATGCCCAGAATCGACACCTCGCTTGGATATATGCAACGTTTGAAACCCGAGCCGACGCCGCAACCGGTTTTCATTTCCAATCCTCCTTTGTTTTTCGCCAACTTTTAACATCAATTTTAGCAAGTAATTATAATTCAAACTATATCGTGTTTGGTATCATTTTAATCAGAAAAATTTCACCAATGCGTTAGTAAAAGTTTCAGTAAAAAAAAGTCAAAAATAAAAAAGTTTTATAGTTGAATTAGTATTAGTCACACCGATACGTTTCGGCTCTTTCCTTTGATCATCGGACCTCTCTTTTTCCACCACTATCTGTCCTTTTCTACGTTCACGCTTGGACGCTCGTCGCGTGTAACCCGAGTTTCGACACCTCGACTGGATATATGCAACGCCTGGGCCCCATATTTGTTGCATATATCCAAGTTTTACTGTACAGCTTAGAATAGTGCAGAGTTACCTCAAACAAAGGGGCCACAGTGTTTATTCGTCCTTATAATGTTGGTACGGCTTCGGAACTTTTAAGTATCTCGATATATCTCGAAAACTACGCATCTGATCAAAAAACGAAATGCAACATAAATCGTACGAAATTTAATTTCCTACAGAAAAGGTCTCTTAACATTTTGCGATAGCTCGCATAGTTTCCGAGATATTTGCAGATTTACCTCGGGGAAAGGGGCGTCACGCACATATTCCGATATATTTCTTCTTCTTCTTGTTCTTCTTCTGCACAGCTGCGCTGGATGTGGCATTTACAGCTGGGAATAGTGAATACAGCATAGAATAGTGCAGAGTTACCTCAAAGAAAGGTGCCACAGTGTTTCTTCTTGCTTATAATGTTGGTACGGCTTCGGAATTTTTAAAATACTCGATATGTCTCGAAAACTACGCATCTGATCAAAAAATGTCATGGAACTTAAATAGTAGGAAATTTAATTTGCTACAAAAAAGGTCTGATAACATTTTGCCATAGGCCGCACCGTTTCCGAGATATTTGCAGATTTACCTCAAGGAAAGGAGCGTCATGCACATATTCCGAGATATTTCTTCTTCTTCTTGTTCTTCTTCTGCACAGCTGCGCTGGAACAGGTCGTTTCAATTCGCCGTCTATCGTGCGGACGGTGACAACACGAACCTTTTGGTCCGTACCCGGATGCAGCTGAGTAATACGCGCGAGATGCCATTTAGATGGCGGAAGCGAACTATTTTTTAAGAGAACGAGGTCATTTAGGCGCAGGTTT
This sequence comes from Osmia bicornis bicornis, assembly GCF_907164935.1. NCBI lineage: Eukaryota > Metazoa > Arthropoda > Insecta > Hymenoptera > Megachilidae > Osmia > Osmia bicornis. Next base: position 6,506 of record NW_025791434.1, on the reverse strand, counting down.
GCGCAGCCCAGTTGCCATTTCCGGCGCTGATGTAACGTATGAAGATAATCGACAGACCACGAACGCCAGATCTGCTCGGTTATTCTTTGGACGTGCTGCCATCGGTCGAGCCTGTTCGGATTAATTTCCAAGGCAGATTCCTCGGAAATCGCTACGATAGGTCGACCAATGATGAAGTGACCGGGAGTCAACGCAGACAGTGCGGTCGGCTCGTCGGTGAGCGCTGATATCGGGCGGGAGTTCAAACACGCCTCAACTTGGCACAATACGGTGGAGAATTCGCTCTGAGACAAAGTGTGGGCTCCCACTGCTCGTTTCAAATGATATTTAACACTTTTTACTCCCGCTTCCCAGAGTTCACCAAAATGCGGGGCAGAAGGGGGGATGAACTTCCACGTGATTCCGTCGTTCGCCAATAAATTTTTAAGAGTCGAATCAGAAATCAAGGTATGGAATCATCTCGTAATTCGCGATCGGCGCCTCGGAAATTGGTACCGTTATGGGAGTATAAGAACGCGGGAAGCCCGCGGCGACTGGCGAATCTTTTCAGGGCAGCTAGAAACGCGGACGTGGTGCAGTCCTCGACTAATTCGAGGTGCGCGGCTTTAGTTGCGAGACATACGAAGATCGCAATGTAATATTTTCTGGTTTTTGGACCTCTACCGACAATTGGAAGTACGTTTATTGGGCCGGCATAGTCGAGCCCGGTATGTGAAAACGGGGCGGAGGGCTTGACTCGAACGTCTGGAAGAGCGCCCATCAGCTGAGTAGCCGATTGGGCTCTTTGGCGGACGCAGGTTACACAACGATGTATATGCCCTCGAACTAAAGACCTCGCGGATATTATCCAATATTGTTGTCTGAGGACACGGAGGGTCAATTGAACGCCTCCGTGAAGGGTGCGCTTGTACGCATGATCAATTAAAAGCTCGGAAACTCGGTGCTTGGGCAATATGATCGGATGCTTTTCGTCGTAGCTGAGGGCGGAGTGTTCGAGCCGCCCGCCAAGCCGAATTAGTGAGTCTCTCCCGATGACGGGGTGCAAGGAAATAAGTGAGCTGGACCTTGGAAGCGGCGCGCTATTGGTTAGGAATTTAAGCTCGGCGGAAAAGTGATGTTTTTGAACGTAAGACATCCAAAAGAGAGAAGCGTCACGAATTTCGTCCGCGGTCAACGACCTTGCATTTGGAGGAAGCGCAACTAGCCGTTTGCGCGTTCTTTGAGTAAATCGTAATATGTACGCGGTGACCCTACACAGTCGAGTCCAGCTCGAGAATTGAGAAGGAAGGTCCCATTCTGAAAGCGGAGACGCGTGGTGAACATGCGATTTTCGAGATTCGGATAACGCGATTTCACGCGCGTCCGGTCTATCAGTATTCGAGGATTCCATGTCCGGCCAAAATACGGACGGACGAGACAACCATTCTGGTCCGGACCACCACAACTTATGAACCGCAAGGTCAGAAGCGCAGATACCGCGTGAAGCGCAATCGGCTGGATTGTCTTGAGATTTTACGTGTTTCCACGTGACTCGCGGAAGGCGGGTCTGAACTTCGGACACGCGATTGGCGACGAAAGTGTGCCAAGTAGCTGGATGTTGCTTGAGCCAGGCCAAAACCACCGTAGTGTCGGTCCACCCGTAAATACTAGTGGATTGGAGCTTTAAGGTGGATAAGGTCCACTCAAGCAATCGCGGTAACAATACAACCGCGTTTAGCTCCAAACGTGGAATGCTTACGGTTTTGAGCGGGGCTACTTTACTTTTTGCCGTCAGTAGGGCGACTTGGGCTTCAGAAAAAGAGTGGAGGACTCTTAAATAAACCACGGCAGCGTAAGCTCGATGTGACGCATCGGCAAACCCGTGTAATTCGATCGCGAAATTACTGTTTCGCGCCCCGGTCCAGCGAGGGATCCTTACTTCACTGAGTTGTGGTAAACGCTCGCAATACTCGTACCATTTTTTGCAAAAGTCGATAGGAATTTCTTCGTCCCAATCTTTCTTAAGGAGCCAAAGCTCTTGAAGCATTATTTTTGCCACAATAATCACGGGGGAGGCCCATCCTAGAGGATCGAATATCTTTGAGATGATCGACAGTATACTCCGCTTAGTATATTTCGCGGGTAAGCAAGCGTCAATATGGAAATGAAACGCGTCTTCGGAAGGGTCCACGTAACCCCAAGAACCTTCAGAGACTCGTCCTCACCGAGCGGACGATCAGAAGCTGATTCATGTTCTTCAATAGGAATGTTTTCGAGTAATTCGGCCGCGTTGGCGGCCCACTTGCGGAGTTGAAAGTCCCCCCGACGCATGAGGTCGACTAATTGGTTGCGGATATCGCGGAGAGTATCAATCTCGTCCGCACCGAAAATGGCATCATCGACATAAATTGAATCTTGCAGAACAGGAATAGCAGCGGGAAAGTTGCTGCCTTCATCCAGAGCTAATTGGTCTAAAACTTTAATGGCAAGGTAAGGCGCGGAGGCGAGACCATACGTCACGGTAAGCAATCGATACGAAAAAATGGGTTGATCTCGGTGCGACCGCCATAATATCCTCTGATAGTCGGCATCGGCTGGATTGATTAAGATCTGTCTGAACATCTTCGTGATGTCCGCAGTGTACACATTACGAAACAATCGCCAGCGCAGGATAATAGCCGCTAAATCTCGCTGCAGTTTCGGACCGATCATAAGGTGATCGTTTAGCGAATTTCCTGATGGAGTTTTTGCAGATGCGTTAAATACGACTCTAAGCTTGGTCGTGCTGCTGGATAGTCGCACGACGGGGTGATGAAGGATGTATATTGCCGAGAGATTCAGGGCCTGTTCTTCTTCAACTCGTTCCATGTGACCCATGGAAAGATATTCCGACAAGAAGTCATGATACTGAGACTCGAGATCCGGCTGCTTAAACAGCCGTTGCTCCAGTTTCGCGTAAAAACGGGAAGCGATTTTTCGAGATCCTTCGAGATTAAATGGAGGCTCACTCTTAAATGGGAGTCGTACGATGTATCGGCCCTGAGGAGAGCGGGCATGAGTATCGCGGAAGTGACGCTCGCATCTTTCATTTTCCTCGGAGAGCCGGGGTTTCGAGGGGACTTCTTCGAGTTCCCAAAAACGACGCAATGAAGAATCTATATCTTCAGCAAACGCGCAATTTACCTCGGGGGTGGTCTCCTGACGGGAATCACGTGGTCCAATAGGACCTGAAATAATCCATCCTAGAGCAGTGAGTTGAGCAGTGGGAGTACCGATTGGACCTCGACGAAGGTCGTTTAACAAAAGCGTTCCGTAGAGGTCAGCACCGATTAAAACGTGAATCGGGTGGCTGCTTAACGGGTTTGCGTCTGCCAGCGGCAAATCACGTAAATGTGGCCAAGATTGCAAGTCAAAGCGCGTTCTCGAGCCAGCGTAAGAAGTGATGCGTTGATAAACATGCGCGGACAGTGGAAAAGAAACGTTGGGATTATGACTAGATTCTAACTGTACGAGGACGCAGGATTTTGCTACTCCACTATATTGTTCCCCGAAGCATTGAATTTGAAGTCGCGCCCGATATCGTTTCGTACGCATCAACTGACAGACGGATTCAGAAATAAAACTAAAGGAAGATCCTTGATCAAGCAACGCGCGGAGTTTGAAGGCGCGTCCTTCAGCGGTACGAAGGACAATCCACGCAGTAGCTAACAGCGTATTTAAAGGGGTGAACTTGGACGGCGCGACGGTCTGCACTGACGCCGGTAACTCTTTATTCGTATCATCGGGAGGACTCGCCTGGTCAACCGAGTCATCGACGGATGCGTTACTAGTCGCCTTTTTGAGAGAGCTCGCGGCGCGATGTAAAAGCGAGTGATGAGTGCGCTTGCACTGGAAACATCGACTCATACTTTTACACTCGGAAGTAGCATGACCGGAACGTAAGCAATTAAAACAGAGTCTATTTTGCTTGACAAATGAGACTCGCTGATCTAAGGATTTTGTTTTAAATCGTTCACATTTAGAGAGCGCGTGATTACCGCAACAATCGGTACATTTAACAACCGCGACATTATTGACGCTCGACCGATTTTTTGAAGCGTCGTGCGCGACTTTGTTTTTAAGCGACGCGCCGTCGCTTACGACAAGATAGTCGGTGAGACCGCGTATGCGAAGAGTCATAAATTCGTTAATTTCCTTGTAAGTAGGATATTTATTAGAACTGCCACGAAGCAAGTTCCACTCATTGCGAGTGCGTTTCGAGAATTTCTGCGCAATCAAATATACCAACAGATCGTCCCACGATTCAACACCACGGTTAAGATTTTTTAACGCGGTAAGCGAAGACGTAACAGTATCTCGCAAACGCTTGAGCTCTGTCGCAGACTCGGTTCTCATCGACGGCAAACTAAGAAATTTATGAATATGCGCATTGATGAGAGCAGCCTCATCTTCATACTCGTCGACGAGCAATTTCCACGCAGATTCGTAATTTTCGTCGGACATGCTTATATTATCTATTAAAAGCGCCGCGTCACCGGTTACATTAGTTTTTAAATAGTGTAATTTTTGAATATTCGAAAGCGACTTGTTCGCGTCGACGAGCGATTCAAATAAACCGCGGAATTTTCCCCATTAGTTAAAGTCTCCGATAAATTTCGGAAGCGAAAGGCGCGGCAATTGTGATGATGCGGAGGCGGTCGAATCGTGACAAATAGAAACGTTACTTGGTTCAGATGAGGTTTTACCACCGACGTGCAGCTGGGCGATGGCCTCGCTGAGGAAGTCAGCCGCTTCGAAGTAGGCGTCCTCTGCTTCGAGGAAAGTGTTGTCCTTGAAGTAGGAGATGCTCTTTTGGTCCTCCGCTTTGGTAGACTGGAGCAGCAACCTATGGGTTTGACGGCATCCATCCCACAGTTTCTCCAAGTGCTCCTTCCGATTTCTTGCCTTGGCCAACGTAACTTGAGCTTTCGGGAGTTTTTTATAATTCACGATCACTCGTTGTATCGCCGCGATCGAGGTGATTTGTTGAATTAAAAGACCTTCTACCCTCTCGGCCATTATGATACGAAATGAGCGAGAGTCGGGGGATTAGTCGACGCGTCCGACAAGGTTCAGCGATGACTTCGCCAATTATCACGCGCACAAGGTGGCGCGGAATTTTATAAATCACCGTTTATTAAACAAGTTCAGCGATGACCTCGCCAAATATCACACGCTCGGTTGGGCGCGGAGTTTCTAAAGTCACCTTTTCGCAGTTCACGCAACTTTAACCACAGTCACCGCGGTGATCCGGCTCGAAGGACCATTTTGTTACGTCGCGTTCGAGCACGATCGAAGGAACTTTAAATAAAATAAAAACCGGCCCGCGGAACTGAGGAAGGTTGTTTAAATAATTTTAATTGATTTGGAACCAGTAATGAACTTGAGTTTATTATCAGGGCTGCCTGTGGGCCTGACGGGCTCGCAGAGAATCGCAGCAGTATACATGGCGACTCAGCTCTTACTGCCTAGCCGACGACGTAGTGAGGTTTTAACCGGGGTATATGTAGTCAGTTTGATCCAGTTTGAATCCAACGACTTTAGGTCGACTGAACGAAAAACAGTAAACGAAGGTTCTGTTTACGAGCCGCCAAGGATACTGCTTCTTCAAGACAGAGCGTTGAACATAATATTGATGGTTACAATTATGATGTATTGAACATACCGTATGTATTGAACAGCTGGGAACAGTGAATACAGCTCATCATAGTGCAGAGGTACCTCAAACAAAAGAAGCCACAGTGTTTTTTCATCCTTATAATGTTGGTGCGGCTTCGCAACTTTTACATATCTCGATACATCTCGAAAACTACGCATCTGATCAAAAAATGACATAGAACATAAATAGTACGAAATCGAATTTCCTACCAAAAAGGTCTCCTAACATTTTGCTATAGCTCGCACCGTTTCCGAGATATTTGCACATTTACCTCAAGGAATGGGGCGTCACGCACATATTCCGAGATATTTCTTCTTCATCTTGTTCTTCTTCTGCACAGCTGCGCTGGAAGTGGCACTTACAGCTGGGAATAGTGAATACAGCTTAGAATAGTGCAGAGTTACCTCAAAGAAAGGGGCCACAGTGTTTCTTCTTCCTTACAATGTTGGTACGGCTTCGGAACTTTTAAATATCTCGATACATCTCGAAAACTACGCATCTGATCAAAAAATCTCATAGAACGTACACTGATCTGTAGGAAGGTATCAGTATATTACATTATATCTAATGTAGATATACTAACAATGATATTGTTATTAAATGTACATTGATCTGTAGTAACGAACCAGTGTATTACATTATATCAAATGTAGATATAATAATAACGATATTGTTATTAATTGTATATTACATATCTAATGCAGATATAGTAATAATGATATTGTTATTAAATGTGTATTACATATGTAATGCAGATAGAGTAATAACGATATTGTTATTAAATGTTCCTTGATCTATTGGAAGGTATCAAGATATTACATTACATCTA
>NW_025791433.1:0-25928 GCF_907164935.1 Osmia bicornis bicornis | reverse complement strand
TATTTGTGTTTTATGACATTTTTTGATCAGTTGCGTAGTTTTCGAGATATACCAAGATATTTAAAAGTCCGAAGCCGCACCAACATTATAAGGATGGCGTTCCGCACCGCGGTCGGGTTCCCCCGAGCGTCGGTCCTAGCCGCGCCGCGCTGGAAGCCGGGCGGTGGCCTCCGGCCTCGGATACTACAATCAAAATATCGTCTGGTGATTAGACGCGTGGAGCCATATTACTTAAGACTAGGGTACAGGTCTTACGTACTACGGTCGGAACCCGGTCTGTCACAGAAATTACGCGGAACTTATGCCTACCGCCTTACAAGCTAAATGAGTACGGACGCACGTTGGTGTACGCGGAGCACGGCCGCAAGCGGAGCGCGGACGCGAACAATCTAGCGCAGGCGACGAGGCACCATCGAGTGCCGAGGAAGTCAGGAAGAGGAAAGACCCGATTGGGCCGACGGCATTTTATTCTATCGCGCTGCGGTGTTTCGCGCTGCGGTGGAGTTGTTGCCCGTTTGCCTCACGCGGCTCGTCTTCTCGTATGTCGAGGTAGAACCGAGCAGCGAACGAGACGACGACCAATCCTGACCAGCCTGGGTAGCGCCGCGAAGCTGGACGGAATCGGCTGCCAAAGGCAGAATACGGTGCCGTGTAGGCTAGCCTTCGGAATCCCCGCGGAAGCACCAGCAGAGATTATGAACGCGCACTAACTTGGTCACCCCGGGTCAACCACGGGTCTGACGAGGCTAGGCGCCTACGGCCGCTGGACCTACAGGAGCTGCCAGGTCGTAGCGTAGTGCAATGCTACGGCCCGTTGGCCAGAGATCTCTTCGCCAGGAAACCCATGGCGTCGAGAGCTCTGGTGCTCCGGTCCGGACCTCCTAGGAGGTCCCCTCGGGGCCGGAGCCCCGAGTCAACTCATCGATCATCGCATCGATCGGTCCTACTTATAGTCTAATCGCACGGGAGTGGGGATGCCGCCGCGGTGGGGGCCCGCGATGCGCGACGCCGATCTGTGGCTGTCGTCGCAAACACTGTGGCCCCTTTCTTTGAGGAAACTCTGCACTATTCTAAGCTGTATTCACTATTCCGAGCTGTAAATGCCACTTCCAGCGCAGCTGTGCAGAAGAAGAACAAGAAGAAGGAGGAATATCTCGGAATACAGTATAGACTCGTTATAAGCTAAAAAGATCTCTACGTTAATTGCAAATAAACTATCCCCACCACTGGGGAGTATACCCCTCGAGACGCTACGAAGCTCGCTCGCCGAGTACCGTAACATGATCTGGGATCAGATATCGGTGAGGCAACACTAATGCAAGTACCTAACTTTGTTATTTTTCATTTTTTTTTTATAAAACATTTTCCATGATATTTCTGAGATTTTTCTAATTGCAATGATACCAAACACGATATAATTCGGACCATATTTACTTGAAACAACTTATTATGTATCATTATCATTTCTATTAAATTAGAAAACAGTTTTATCTCACGTATCTGTTCAATCAGCTACAGTATCACAATAACCAGTTTTTATTAAATTATATAAATATTTGCATTTCATTATAAAATGATAGTTTCATTTTATTGGTAGTTTTATTAATAAAATGAAACTATCAGTTTCACCAAGTAAATATGGTCCGAATTATATCGTGTTTGGTATCATTTTAATGAGAAAAATGTCAGAAATATCATGGAAAAAGTTTTATAAAAAAAAAATGAAAAATAACAAAGTTCAGTTGCCTCATCGACATAGAACAGTTTGTTTTCGCTCCGTCCTCTTTTTCACTCAAGGTCTTTTTCTACGATCGAAGCAGTCGGCTAACATCAAACAATAGTGGAAGTACATGTTATAGGCAAAAGTCCGGTCCCGTGCGTTAAGTTGTAACTATTTTCACGGTAAATATGGTCCGAATTATATCGTGTTTGGTATCATTTTAATTAGGGAAATGTCAGAAATTTCATGGAAAAAGTTTGATACAAAAAAAATGAAAAATAACAAAGTTACGTTGTAGCATTAGTGTTGCCTCACTGATATAGAACGGTTTGTTTTCGCTCCGTCCTCTTTTTCACTCGCTGTCCTTTTGTGCGTTCGAAGCAGTCGGCAAATATCAAACAATGGTGGAACTACACGTTATAAGCAAAAGTCCGGTCCCGCGCGTTTTGCTTATAACGAGTCTATACTGTATGTGCGTGACGCCCCTTTCCTTGAGGTAAATCTTCAAATATCTCGGAAACGTTGCGAGCTATGGTAGAAGGCTAAGCGAACTTTTTTGTAGGAAATTAAATTTCCTCCTATCTATGTTGTATGACATTTTTTGATCAGATGCGTAGTTTTCGAGATATATCGAGATATTTAAAAGTTCCGATGCCGCACCAACATTATAAGGATGGGGAAACACTGTGGCCCCTTTCTTTCAGGTAACTCTGCACTATTCTAAGCTGTATTCACTATTCGGAGCTGCAAATGCAACTTCCAGCGCAGCTGTGCAGAAGAAGAACAAGAAGATTTTTATGTAACATTTTGCCATAGTTCGCACCGGTTCGAAGATATTTGCAGATTTACCTCAAGGAATGGGGCGTCACGCACATACTCCGAGATATTTCTTCTTCTACCTGTTCTTCTTCTGCACAGCTCCGTTGGACGTAGCATTTACAGCTCGGAATAGTGAATACAGCTTAGAATAGTGCAGCGTTACCCCAAAGAAAGGGGCCACAGTGTTTCCCCATCCTTATAATGTTGGTGCGGCATCGGAACTATTAAATATCTCGATATATCTCGAAAACTACGCATCTGATCAAAAAATGTCATAGAACGTAAATAGTAGAAAATTTAATTTGCTACAAAAAAGGTCTCATAAAATTTTGCCATAGGCCGCACCGTTTCCGAGATATTTGCAGATATACCTCAAGGAAAGGGGCGTCACGCACATATTCCAAGATATTTCTTCTTCGTCTTGTTCTTCTTCTGCACAGCTGCGGTGAAAGTGGCATTTACAGCTGGGAGTAGTGAATACAGCTTAGAATAGTGCAGAATTACCTCAAAGAAAGGGGCCACAGTGTTTCTTTTTCCTTATAATGTTGGTACGGCTTCGGAACTTTTGAATATCTCGATATATCTCGAAAACTACGCACCTGATCAAAAAATGTGATAAAATATAAATAGTAGGAAATTTAATTTCCTACAAAAAAGGTCTCTCAACATTTTGCCATAGCTCGCACTTTTTCCGAGATATTTGCAGATTTACCTCAAGGAAAGAGGCGTCACGCACATATTCCGAGATATTTCTTCTTCGTCTTGTTCTTCTTCTGCACAGCTGCGCTGGAAGTGGCATTTACAGCTGGGAGTAGTGAATACAGCTTTGAATAGTGCAGAGTTACCTCAAAGAAAGGGGCCACAGTGTTACTTCATCCTTATAATGTTGGTGCGGCTTCGGAACTTTTAAATATCTCGATATATCTCGAAAACCACGCATCTGATCAAAAAATGTCACAGAGAATAAATAGTAGGAAATTTAATTTCCTACAAAACAGGTCTCTTACCGTTTTGCCATTGCTCGCACTGCTTCCGAGATGTTTGCAGATTTACCTCAAGGAAAGGGGCGTCACGCACATATTCCGAGATATTTCTTCTTCTTCTTGTTCTTCTTCTGCACAGCTGCGCTGGAACTGGCATTTACAGCTGGGAGTAGTGAATACAGCTTAGAATAGTGCCGAGTTACCTCAAAGAAAGGGGCCACAGTGTTTCTTCATCCTTATAATGTTAGTGCGGCTTCGGAACTTTTAAAAATCTCGATATATCTCGAAAACTACGCATCTGATCAAAAAATGTCATAGAACTTAAATAGTAGGAAATTTCATTTCCTACAAAAAAGTTCTGATAAGATTTTGCCATAATTGGCACCGTTTCCGAGATATTTGCAGATTTATCTCAAGGAAAGGGACGTCACGCACATATTCCGAGATATTTCTTTTTCTTCTTGGTCTTCTGCTGCACAGCTGCGCTGGAAGTGGCATTTACAGCTGGGAATAGTGAATACAGCTCATAATAGTGCAGAGTTACCTCAACGAAAGGAGCCACAATGTTTCTTCATCCTTATAATGTTGGTGCGGCTTCGGAACTTTTAAATATCTCGATATATCTCGAAAACCACGCATCTGATCAAAAAATGTCACAGAGAATAAATAGTAGGAAATTTAATTTCCTACAAAACAGGTCGCTTACCGTTTTGCCATTGCTCGCACTGCTTCCGAGATGTTTGCAGATTTACCTCAAGGAAAGGGGCGTCACGCACATATTCCGAGATATTTCTTCTTCTTCTTGTTCTTCTTCTGCACAGCTGCGCTGGAACTGGCATTTACAGCTGGGAGTAGTGAATACAGCTTAGAATAGTGCCGAGTTATCTCAAAGAAAGGGGCCACAGTGTTTCTTCATCCTTATAATGTTAGTGCGGCTTCGGAACTTTTAAAAATCTCGATATATCTCGAAAACTACGCATCTGATAAAAAAATGTCATCAAACATAAATAGTAGAAAATTTCATTTCCTACAAAAAAGTTCTGATAAGATTTTGCCATAACTGGCACCGTTTCCGAGATATTTGCAGATTTATCTCAAGGAAAGGGACGTCACGCACATATTCCGAGATATTTCTTTTTCTTCTTGTTCTTCTGCTGCACAGCTGCGCTGGAAGTGGCATTTACAGCTGGGAATAGTGAATACAGCTCATAATAGTGCAGAGTTACCTCAACGAAAGGAGCCACAATGTTTCTTCATCCTTATAATGTTGGTGCGGCTTCGGAACTTTTAAATATCTCGATATATCTCGAAAACTGCGCATCTGATCAAAAAATGTCATAGAACATAAACAGTAGAAAATCTAATTTCCTACCAAAAAGATCTCCTAACATTTTGCCTTAGCTCGCACCGTTTCCGAGATATTTGCAGATTTACCTCAAGGAAAGGGGCGTCACGCACATATTCCGAGATATTTCTTCTTCTGCACAGCTGCGCAGGAAGTGGCATTCACAGTTTGGAATAGTGAATACAGTAAAACCTGGATATATGCAACAAAAGTTTGTCTGGATATATGCAACATCGCTATCCCCTCCACTTGGGGGGATCCCCCTAAGCCGAACCGAGCCGCTCGGCGAGGAAACCGTGTAATATGATCCAACCATAATATCGGTGTGACTAATACTAATTGAACGATAAAACTTTTTTATTTTTAACCTTTTCTTAATGAAACTTTTACTAACGCATTTGTGAGATTTTTCTGATTAAAATGGTACCAAACACGATATGATTTGGCTACATATGTATAAGGCAAGCCGTACACCAAAGATACATCAAACACGCAACATGCAACATGCAACACGTCGCATGTTGTGTACGAACGTAGAATAGGTAACGCGGCACGGTACAAACGATTTGTACGGACGCAGAATCGACACCAAGACTGGATATATGCAACATTAAATGCCCAGAATCGACACCTCGCTTGGATATATGCAACGTTTAAATGCCCAGAATCGACACCTCGCTTGGATATATGCAACGTTTAAATGCCCAGAATCGACACCTCGCTTGGATATATGCAACGTTTGAAACCCGAGCCGACGCCGCAACCGGTTTTCATTTCCAATCCTCCTTTGTTTTTCGCCAACTTTTAACATCAATTTTAGCAAGTAATTATAATTCAAACTATATCGTGTTTGGTATCATTTTAATCAGAAAAATTTCACCAATGCGTTAGTAAAAGTTTCAGTAAAAAAAAGTCAAAAATAAGAAAGTTTTATAGTTGAATTAGTATTAGTCACACCGATACGTTTCGGCTCTTTCCTTTGATCATCGGACCTCTCTTTTTCCACCACTATCTGTCCTTTTCTACGTTCACGCTTGGACGCTCGTCGCGTGTAACCCGAGTTTCGACACCTCGACTGGATATATGCAACGCCTGGGCCCCAATATTTGTTGCATATATCCAAGTTTTACTGTACAGCTTAGAATAGTGCAGAGTTACCTCAAACAAAGGGGCCACAGTGTTTATTCGTCCTTATAATGTTGGTACGGCTTCGGAATTTTTAAAATACTCGATATGTCTCGAAAACTACGCATCTGATCAAAAAATGTCATGGAACTTAAATAGTAGGAAATTTAATTTGCTACAAAAAAGGTCTGATAACATTTTGCCATAGGCCGCACCGTTTCCGAGATATTTGCAGATTTACCTCAAGGAAAGGAGCGTCATGCACATATTCCGAGATATTTCTTCTTCTTCTTGTTCTTCTTCTGCACAGCTGCGCTGGAACAGGTCGTTTCAATTCGCCGTCTATCGTGCGGACGGTGACAACACGAACCTTTTGGTCCGTACCCGGATGCAGCTGAGTAATACGCGCGAGATGCCATTTAGATGGCGGAAGCGAACTATTTTTTAAGAGAACGAGGTCATTTAGGCGCAGGTTTGCGCAGCCCAGTTGCCATTTCCGGCGCTGATGTAACGTATGAAGATAATCGACAGACCACGAACGCCAGATCTGCTCGGTTATTCTTTGGACGTGCTGCCATCGGTCGAGCCTGTTCGGATTTATTTCCAAGGCAGATTCCTCGGAAATCGCTACGATAGGTCGACCAATGATGAAGTGACCGGGAGTCAACGCAGACAGGTCGGTCGGCTCGTCGGTGAGCGCTGATATCGGGCGGGAGTTCAAACACGCCTCAACTTGGCACAATACGGTGGAGAATTCGCTCTGAGACAAAGTGTGGGCTCCCACTGCTCGTTTCAAATGATATTTAACACTTTTTACTCCCGCTTCCCAGAGTTCACCAAAATGCGGGGCAGAAGGGGGGATGAACTTCCACGTGATTCCGTCGTTCGCCAATAAATTTTTAAGAGTCGAATCAGAAATCAAGGTATGGAAGGTCTCTCGTAATTCGCGATCGGCGCCTCGGAAATTGGTACCGTTATGGGAGTATAAGAACGCGGGAAGCCCGCGGCGACTGGCGAATCTTTTCAGGGCAGCTAGAAACGCGGAGGTGGTGCAGTCCTCGACTAATTCGAGGTGCGCGGCTTTAGTTGCGAGACATACGAAGATCGCAATGTAATATTTTCTGGTTTTTGGACCTCTACCGACAATTGGAAGTACGTTTATTGGGCCGGCATAGTCGAGCCCGGTATGTGAAAACGGGGCGGAGGGCTTGACTCGAACGTCTGGACGAGCGCCCATCAGCTGAGTAGCCGATTGGGCTCTTTGGCGGACGCAGGTTACACAACGATGTATATGCCCGCGAACTAAAGACCTCGCGGATATTATCCAATATTGTTGTCTGAGGACACGGAGGGTCAATTGAACGCCTCCGTGAAGGGTGCGCTTGTACGCATGATCAATTAAAAGCTCGGAAACTCGGTGCTTGGGCAATATGATCGGATGCTTTTCGTCGTAGCTGAGGGCGGAGTGTTCGAGCCGCCCGCCAAGCCGAATTAGTGAGTCTCTCCCGATGACGGGGTGCAAGGAAATAAGTGAGCTGGACCTTGGAAGCGGCACGCTATTGGTTAGGAATTTAAGCTCGGCGGAAAAGTGATGTTTTTGAACGTAAGACATCCAAAAGAGAGAAGCGTCACGAATTTCGTCAGCGGTCAACGACCTTGCATTTGGAGGAAGCGCAACTAGCCGTTTGCGCGTTCTTTGAGTAAATCGTAATATGTACGCGGTGACCCTACACAGTCGAGTCCAGCTCGAGAATTGAGAAGGAAGGTCCCATTCTGAAAGCGGAGACGCGTGATGAACATGCGATTTTCGAGATTCGGATAACGCGATTTCACGCGCGTCCGGTCTATCAGTATTCGAGGATTCCATGTCCGGCCAAAATACGGACGGACGAGACAACCATTCTGGTCCGGACCACCACAACTTATGAACCGCAAGGTCGGAAGCGCAGATACCGCGTGAAGCGCAATCGGCTGGATTGTCTTGAGATTTTACGTGTTTCCACGTGACTCGCGGAAGGCGGGTCTGAACTTCGGACACGCGATTGGCGACGAAAGTGTGCCAAGTAGCTGGATGTTGCTTGAGCCAGGCCAAAACCACCGTAGTGTCGGTCCACCCGTAAATACTAGTGGATTGGAGGTTTAAGGTGGATAAGGTCCACTCAAGCAATCGCGGTAACAATACAACCGCGTTTAGCTCCAAACGTGGAATGCTTACGGTTTTGAGCGGGGCTACTTTACTTTTTGCCGTCAGTAGGGCGACTTGGGCTTCAGAAAAAGAGTGGAGGACTCTTAAATAAACCACGGCAGCGTAAGCTCGATGTGACGCATCGGCAAACCCGTGTAATTCGATCGCGAAATTACTGTTTCGCGCCCCGGTCCAGCGAGGGATCCTTACTTCACTGAGTTGTGGTAAACGCTCGCAATACTCGTACCATTTTTTGCAAAAGTCGATAGGAATTTCTTCGTCCCAATCTTTCTTAAGGAGCCAAAGCTCTTGAAGCATTATTTTTGCCACAATAATCACGGGGGAGGCCCATCCTAGAGGATCGAATATCTTTGAGATGATCGACAGTATACTCCGCTTAGTATATTGTTGCGCCGGGGAGTGGAGCTCGCACTTTCCATAATTAAATGAATACACCAGGAGCAAACTAGACTGTCTATATTTCAGTTACACAATTGGTTTAGCAATAGATCCGTACAGGTCGGCTTCCCGATACAATCTGATATTCAAAAGAAGCGCGGTTGTCTAAGAAACTTCAAGCATCCGGTGACGTGTTTCCGCTCGAAACAAGGGATAGCTTCACGTTATGATTCGACGACAGCTTCGGACGGGGCAGTCGATGGCTCTTTCGATATATCAAGAAGCGGTCGATGCGTCGAAAGAGCGGGAACTTCTCACCGTCGCAACAATATTTCGCGGGTAAGCAAGCGTCAATATGGAAATGAAACGCGTCTTCGGAAGGGTCCACGTAACCCCAAGAACCTTCAGAGACTCGTCCTCACCGAGCGGACGATCAGAAGCTGATTCATGTTCTTCAATAGGAATGTTTTCGAGTAATTCGGCCGCGTTGGCGGCCCACTTGCGGAGTTGAAAGTCCCCCCGACGCATGAGGTCGACTAATTGGTTGCGGATATCGCGGAGAGTATGAATCTCGTCCGCACCGAAAATGGCATCATCGACATAAATTGAATCTTGCAGAACAGGAATAGCAGCGGGAAAGTTGCTGCCTTCATCCAGAGCTAATTGGTCTAAAACTTTAATGGCAAGGTAAGGCGCGGAGGCGAGACCATACGTCACGGTAAGCAATCGATACGAAAAAATGGGTTGATCTCGGTGCGATCGCCATAATATCCTCTGATAGTCGGCATCGGCTGGATTGATTAAGATCTGTCTGAACATCTTCGTGATGTCCGCAGTGTACACATAACGAAACAATCGCCAGCGCAGGATAATAGCCGCTAAATCTCGCTGCAGTTTCGGACCGATCATAAGGTGATCGTTTAGCGAATTTCCTGATGGAGTTTTTGCAGATGCGTTAAATACGACTCTAAGCTTGGTCGTGCTGCTGGATAGTCGCACGACGGGGTGATGAAGGATGTATATTGCCGAGAGATTCAGGGCCTGTTCTTCTTCAACTCGTTCCATGTGACCCATGGAAAGATATTCCGACAAGAAGTCATGATACTGAGACTCGAGATCCGGCTGCTTAAACAGCCGTTGCTCCAGTTTCGCGTAAAAACGGGAAGCGATTTTTCGAGATCCTTCGAGATTAAATGGAGGCTCACTCTTAAATGGGAGTCGTACGATGTATCGGCCCTGAGGAGAGCGGGCATGAGTATCGCGGAAGTGACGCTCGCATCTTTCATTTTCCTCGGAGAGCCGGGGTTTCGAGGGCACTTCTTCGAGTTCCCAAAAACGACGCAATGAAGAATCTATATCTTCAGCAAACGCGCAATTTACCTCGGGGGTGGTCTCCTGACGGGAATCACGTGGTCCAATAGGACCTGAAATAATCCATCCTAGAACAGTGAGTTGAGCAGTGGGAGTACCGATTGGACCTTGACGAAGGTCGTTTAACAAAAGCGTTCCGTAGAGGTCAGCACCGATTAAAACGTGAATCGGGTGGCTGCTTAACGGGTTTGCGTCTGCCAGCGGCAAATCACGTAAATGTGGCCAAGATTGCAAGTCAAAGCGCGTTCTCGAGCCAGCGTAAGAAGTGATGCGTTGATAAACATGCGCGGACAGTGGAAAAGAAACGTTGGAATTATGACTAGATTCTAACTGTACGAGGACGCAGGATTTTGCTACTCCACTATATTGTTCCCCGAAGCATTGAATTTGAAGTCGCGCCCGATATCGTTTCGTACGCATCAACTGACAGACGGATTCAGAAATAAAACTAAAGGAAGATCCTTGATCAAGCAACGCGCGGAGTTTGAAGGCGCGTCCTTCAGCGGTACGAAGGACAATCCACGCAGTAGCTAACAGCGTATTTAAAGGGGTGAGCTTGGACGGCGCGACGGTCTGCACTGACGCCGGTAACTCTTTATTCGTATCATCGGGAGGACTCGCCTGGTCAACCGAGTCATCGACGGATGCGTTACTAGTCGCCTTTTTGAGAGAGCTCGCGGCGCGATGTAAAAGCGAGTGATGAGTGCGCTTGCACTGGAAACATCGACTCATACTTTTACACTCGGAAGTAGCATGACCGGAACGTAAGCAATTAAAACAGAGTCTATTTTGCTTGACAAATGAGACTCGCTGATCTAAGGATTTTGTTTTAAATCGTTCACATTTAGAGAGCGCGTGATTACCGCAACAATCGGTACATTTAACAATCGCGACATTATTGACGCTCGACCGATTTTTTGAAGCGTCGTGCGCGACTTTGTTTTTAAGCGACGCGCCGACGCTTACGACAAGATAGTCGGTGAGACCGCGTATGCGAAGAGTCATAAATTCGTTAATTTCCTTGTAAGTAGGATATTTATTAGAACTGCCACGAAGCAAGTTCCACTCATCGCGAGTGCGTTTCGAGAATTTCTGCGCAATCAAATATACCAACAGATCATCCCACGATTCAACACCACGGTTAAGATTTTTTAACGCGGTAAGCGAAGACGTAACAGTATCTCGCAAACGCTTGAGCTCTGTCGCAGACTCGGTTCTCATCGACGGCAAACTAAGAAATTTATGAATATGCGCATTGATGAGAGCAGCCTCATCTTCATACTCGTCGACGAGCAATTTCCACGCAGATTCGTAATTTTCGTCGGACATGCTTATATTATCTATTAAAAGCGCCGCGTCACCGGTTACATTAGTTTTTAAATAGTGTAATTTTTGAATATTCGAAAGCGACTTGTTCGCGTCGACGAGCGATTCAAATAAACCGCGGAATTTTCCCCATTAGTTAAAGTCTCCGGAAAATTTCGGAAGCGAAAGGCGCGGCAATTGTGATGATGCGGAGGCGGTCGAATCGTGACAAATAGAAACGTTACTTGGTTCAGATGAGGTTTTACCACCGACGTGCAGCTGGGCGATGGCCTCGCTGAGGAAGTCAGCCGCTTCGAAGTAGGCGTCCTCTGCTTCGAGGAAAGTGTTGTCCTTGAAGTAGGAGATGCTCTTTTGGTCCTCCGCTTTGGTAGACTGGAGCAGCAACTTATGGGTTTAACGGCATCCATCCCACAGTTTCTCCAAGTGCTCCTTCCGATTTCTTGCCTTGGCCAACGTAACTTGAGCTTTCGGGAGTTTTTTATAATTCACGATCACTCGTTGTATCGCCGCGATCGAGGTGATTTGTTGAATTAAAAGACCTTCTACCCTCTCGGCCATTATGATACGAAATGAGCGAGAGTCGGGGGATTAGTCGACGCGTCCGACAAGGTTCAGCGATGACTTCGCCAATTATCACGCGCACAAGGTGGCGCGGAATTTTATAAATCACCGTTTATTAAATAAGTTCAGCGATGACCTCGCCAAATATCACACGCTCGGTTGGGCGCGGAGTTTCTAAAGTCACCTTTTCGCAGTTCACGCAACTTTAACCACAGTCACCGCGGTGATCCGGCTCGAAGGACCATTTTGTTACGTCGCGTTCGAGCACGATCGAAGGAACTTTAAATAAAATAAAAACCGGCCCGCGGAACTGAGGAAGGTTGTTTAAATAATTTTAATTGATTTGGAACCAGTAATGAACTTGAGTTTATTATCAGGGCTGCCTGTGGGCCTGACGGGCTCGCAGAGAATCGCAGCAGTATACATGGCGACTCAGCTCTTACTGCCTAGCCGACGACGTAGTGAGGTTTTAACCGGGGTATATGTAGTCAGTTTGATCCAGTTTGAATCCAACGACTTTAGGTCGACTGAACGAAAAACAGTAAACGAAGGTTCTGTTTACGAGCCGCCAAGGATACTGCTTCTTCAAGACAGAGCGTTGAACATAATATTGATGGTTACAATTATGATGTATTGAACATACCGTATGTATTGAACAGCTCGGAATAGTGAATACAGCTTAGAATAGTGCAGAGTTACCTCAAAGAAAGGGGCCACAGTGTTTCTTCTTCCTTATAATGTTG
Source organism: Osmia bicornis bicornis (assembly GCF_907164935.1). Taxonomy (NCBI): domain Eukaryota; kingdom Metazoa; phylum Arthropoda; class Insecta; order Hymenoptera; family Megachilidae; genus Osmia; species Osmia bicornis. The sequence continues at coordinate 13,351 of NW_025791433.1, read as the reverse complement.
GTGCGGCTTCGGAACTTTTAAATATCTCGGTATATCTCGAAAACTACGCATCTGATCAAAAAATATCACAGAGAATAAATAGTAGGAAATTTAATGTCCTACAAAAAAGGTCTCTTAACATTTTATCATAGCTCGCACCGTTTCCGAGATATTTGTAGATTTACCTCAAGGAATGGGGCGTCACGCACATATTCCGAGATATTTCTTCTTCTTCGTGTTCTTCTTCTGCACAGCTGCACTGGAAGTGCCATTTACAGCTGGGAATAGTGAATACAGCTTAGAATAGTGCAGAGTTACCTCAAAGATAGGGGCCACAGTGTTTCTTCTTCCTTACCTAATCGGTAAGACGTTCGTTTTGAACGGCTGTTTATTGTCGTTTTGAGCGACGACGCTGGCTGATTGTGTTGTATTGCAAGGCCCCAACATGGATCTCTCTTCTTTTTTCTGAATCGATGCATGTTGGCCAGTTGCCTGGTTGTTGGAAAGTCCCTGTACGAGAGTGCATACAAGCCTGTTTATTTACGGCCGGATTTGCGCGCGTGGCGGAAACTTGGATGCTTGCGAGGCGTGCTTTGATTTATCCTTATCCATCTTTCGGTGTAAATTTTTATTCCTTTTGCATTTGTATGGACGCAATCGCTTACAATTTACAATTTGCAATTTACAATTTGCAATCTATGTGTTCAAAAGTGTTCGAGATAGTAAAGATCTCTTGAGCTTGCGATTGTGAACCGGTTCGGAATGTAGGATCGGCAGTGAGACGGCAATTGAAAATGAATGCACTTGAGATTGCACAAAACAAACAATGTATATTTACAGGCACAAATACACTATGTACAGTATTTACAATAAATTGTGCGTTGCACGAATTTATGATGATCGTAGATCGTGAAGATTCATCCGCGTCGCGGAGAATTTGCGTTTGAGATTGCGCTGTATTAAAACGTGTTGGTTCAACACGTGGTCACCACGAAATTCTACTAGTTTCGTGGATTTGCACGAACTAGATTAACCGCGAGTTCGCGTTGGCCGTCGGCACAGAATTCGCGTTGCGATGCTGAGTTCTTTAGAATCGAAATTCGTTAATTGCACTAGAAATTTTTGGAATCAGTACTGTACGTGTTTACCGTAACGATACAAAGCCGTAATGGCCGAATCACCGGCTTCGTCGTAGCAAAAGCCGTTGGCTTCTTCCCGGTGACGTCAAGCTCGGTGATTGGTCAGCCTGACCGGCATCCAAGGTGGCTGCCGGTCGCGCTGAAAAGTGCTGCCGCGGTTCGTGTGGCGACGGTTGAAATCAACGCATTTTCGAACACTATGACTTATAACCGTATAATCTATAATTTATAAAGTAGGGGGGATTGAGCCGATAAGGCCTACGGTTATATTTAGTTGGAATATAACTCATTTGCTGTATTTATTATTTTACATTATATTACATTTCATTACATTACATTACATTATGTCGGCTATGTATGTCGGTTATGTTGGTTACGTATGTTGCGCGTTACACACTTTCTGTAGTTCCCAATTTGTGAATATCCTTAGCTGTTTTACCTGCATTCAGTTTACGTACATTCATTCATTTATTATTCATTCATTCCTTCATTTTGATGTTGATTGATTAAAGCTATACATTGATCTGATTCGATTTTTCTTGATTTATTGATTCATTTCTGCTTCATATTTCATTTCTGCTAGTTGCCTGTTACCATGATTTATTCTAGTTTCATTGATTTATTATTTTATTTTACTAACTAATATTATTTGACCGAGAGTTGTTTTTATTGGACTCACGGGACTTTCCTGATCGCATGCGTTGTTGACGTTGTTTGACTTTACTGGTTGATTTTGTCTAAGTTAAATGTTTTATTCTATTTATTTATTCGGCCCTTCGTTCTGTGGCGATTCCTGATTCCGTTGATTCTGTTGTTCTGTTGTTTTGTATAATCTGTTTTCTGCGGCGCGATATGTAGTAATACAGTGTGTCCTGCAATCTGCGCAATCTGTGGATCTTATTCGGGTTGATTCATTTGATTTCATTTTATTTTTCCTTATTGTTTGTAATTCGTAATTTATATGTAATTTATATTTATTTCATTCCACCCTATTACAAATGTATGATTCATATTTATATATAATAAATAACCGTTGTCTTGATTTTACTAACTGATTTATCCTCCATCTTGATCTGTCTGGAAGCTTAATTTGATGTTCGTGTGCTTTATACCTTCGTGAAAGTACTGTATATCAGACTTATCTTTGATGCTAAGTTTGATGGTAAGTATGGATTCCTAGGATTGCGCGGCTGCACGATGGATGGTTTTGCAATCCATAACTGTGTGTACCGGGTAACTGGCGCACGGTAGGTAATTGCTGCGTGGCAGATAATTGGTCTGTGGATAACCGTTACGGAACCGTTACGGAGCCAGCGGCCGGGTATTATGTGGTGGATGGAATATTTGCGGTTGGTAATATCTCTGGTGCTGCGGTTGGTTACCGACTAGGAATAGCTTTACGGCTTATCTTCGGGCAGTATTGCATGCTTTACTTATTACGATGTGTTTTGCTATCGTTATCTTTCGTAGGTACCTTACTTCTGGTTTTCATCGCGGTGATTTATTGAAAGTAGTTGAAGTATTTTCGCTTTTATTTCCGCTTTTCGTATTTGAACGTTTATATATTCTGTATAATTAGTTGATTAATTTGATGATTTGGTAGTTAATTTGATGGTCGACAATCATTATGGTGGTGGACTAGAGAATTCGAACACTAGGTATCTGTGTTCTTTATGGTTTATGGTCGCGCTCTTTATTTTACTTCGCCCGGTTTCCTATCTTAGTTGACGTTGACATGGTCATCGGTCATCTATGATGTGATGTGATACGAAGTGTTAAGTGATAAGTGTCAATTGAACTGAATTAATTAATTAACACTAGATTGCCTAAGGCAGTCATTTTGACTGCTTTTCAATTTCAATTAGAAAAACAATTGTGTATAGAATGATACAGCTTCTTAGAATTTTGTGACTTTTTGTACACCATATAAATGCGTTTATTAATCATTGTAGTTGCCTCCCCCCCCTCTTTCATTTCCGGTATATATATGTGTTATACCTGTATTGCCTAAGGCAGTCATTTTGACTACTTGCAAAATTTTAAATAATAATCAAATGACTTTTATTATTGCATTGAGTAAATTTCTGATATGACCAGATCGGCTCCGAATTCGCATAACAGTTTATATATTTTTTGATTACCGTCACTTGTACGTGACTTGTTATTCGAATCTTTATGCCAGCCCTGCCCACGTACCTCATTCCCCTTGAATGCGCGATAACCTACTTCAGGGGGGAAGGAGGATCATTGATTGTTAATACTTACTAATAACTTGCTATATGACTGTAAATAGTATAAGAAATATTAAAAATTAATTTTAAACAAATTTCTTTCCACATTAGTTATTCTTTTACAATGCAGTCATTTTGACTGCTTTGGGGCAATATAGGTATATACTAAGTTTCAGTCTTTCTAGTGTTAATTGAATTGAATTTATTGAAATTATTGAAGTTTGAATTTTCTAATTTAAATTTTGTATTTATTCGTGTGGGTGTGATTGCTGTGACAGTGCGCGTACTAATGTGCTACGCTCGGAGGTATTGCATTGTAGTGTAATTGCAGTGTATTTGTTAATGTGGTATCATTAGCTCCGTTTTGTGCATTTTATGCATTCGGTGCATTTATATTACTTACTATTATATATTATATATTACATGCTGTATTATGTTATATTGTATTATAGTATTGTTAATGTATTGTATTATACCATGATCATATTGTATTATTTTATTTATGTTATTAATGTTATTACATCCAAGCTACGTTCAATCTACGTTCAATTGCGTTCAGCCTGCGTTCAATCTGTGACGATTTTAGGCATTGAATATATTATATGTTATATTATAATATTATTATTTTAGACCTTGGATTGTGTCTAGTTATTCAGCTATATTAGTTAGCTATGTTAGGCTATACTTAACCAGTATTCTGTATTAAATTGTATTGTATTACATTATTATTATATAACTTCCTAACTTTCTATTCCATTATATTATTATAATATAGTAAGTAAATGTACAGAGTAATTAACAATGGCATATGGCATATCGAATTTCATTGAATTAAATTACTTGATACAGATTATTAATATGTGTCTGCTTTATTTTACCTGCTGTGATTATAGCTGTGGTTATATCTGTGATGATTATATATGCCATTATATTTGCGGTTATATTTATTTGATTTAGTTTAATGAGTCTTGTATTATGGAATTTAGAAGAGTCTATCTGGATTGGAAGGATTAATGAGTTTATATCATATGCGTATATTGCGTTTATAATCCCTTTGCATATTTTAAGGGTGGGTTTGATTCTCATTCTGGTTTCTTGTTTCTTAGTTCTTAGCTCCTTAGTTCCTCTTGTAGTATCATGCATTGTTTCAAAGCTTTCGGGGGTTTTTTGGGCTCCCAGGCATTGTCAATTAATTGTAGACTATAAGATGTATCATATATCCTTTAGCAATTTAGATATGAATGACGTGTAACGACATTGGTTTATTGGTTTATTGGTTTATTGTTCGTCGTTCACTATTCACTGTCCTTATTCTTTTCTTATTTTTATTCTTGGTCACTTGACATGTTTCAGTGACTTCTTCTTCAATTGAGTGTTACGTTTTACGTTCCATATTCCTATAATATTATTCACTGCTCTTTTGTAGCTCTTCGTACCCCCCCTCAGGATAATGTTTTGCATACTATGATTAATTCAATTTTAGTGCAGCTGTGACAGTTGTGAATCTGTGTGTTTTGAATACTTACGGTACATTATGCAATCTTTTGTACATTAATTACCCTTTCTTAATTACAATTCCGATTCTGATTTTGATTCTGATTTGGAAAGTGTTAGTTCAGTATTGGTTAATACGGCTGGTGCTCAGAGAGACATACGCTGCAGTAGTCCGTCCTGCATGATACAATGTCTTTATGGATTTCTATACATACATATATGCGTTATGGCTCCTTAAATTCTTTGAATTTCTTGACCGTGAATCTCATATGACTTTCTTATAGAAGTGTCGGGCTTGGTTTAGCACCTATATGCCTTTTCTATTAATTGGTATTAAAGGGGGTTTAATGGAACTGCATCATTTAAACTGACTATGGTATGAGGAGTTTAATTAATTATCTACATCGGTATACTTATTAAATTGATTATATTTGGAGTGTTTTCGTTACATATTATATATACACATATGTTCATAGTAACTTTGATCTATTGTAGCGTAGTTTAGTTTTCTTGTACCTTTATATTATGATTTAGTAGTAATATGGTTGTGTTCAGGAATGATGGAAATCCTGGATGGATTGCGCTGGGAAAGAATTTTACACTTACTGGTTCGGGTTTCACAAATTGATTTATTTGAGTCACGTTTAAAATGAAATAAACAAGATGATCTGACAATTGATGGTGAACCGTACACTGATCCGCTTTGAATTTTACATGGAAGAAAATGAATCGTCTGAGCGGGCTTTCAATTACAAAGATTCGTCGTGAATGATGATTTTACATGAGTCGAGACATATAGATTATTGATTTGATCTGTCACCTGCTTGGTGTTACATGAACAATGCTTTTACAATTTTGAAAGGTGAGCTTCTCAGCGCCGTTAATTATATTAATTCAGCCCGCTGCTGTGATAATGCCCGTGATCTCGTGCTTGATCGACACGTGGTTGGCGGCTCACGTATTCAATGAATTTATTGTAAATGATCGGTACCTTTCGCAATCCTGCGGCTTTGCACGGTAGCTGCTGATTCCTGAGGTCGGTTTGAGCGTCGATGATCGAATTCTGAGCGATGATTTGCACTTGAGCACACTTAACTGATCAGAACTAGTGAACACGTGGTTTGCTGTGGTGATCGTTGATCAATAATCTATATGTCTCGACTCATGTAAAATCATCATTCACGACGAATCTTTGTAATTGAAAGCCCGCTCAGACGATTCATTTTCTTCCATGTAAAATTCAAAGCGGATCAGTGTACGGTTCACCATCAATTGTCAGATCATCTTGTTTATTTCATTTTAAACGTGACTCAAATAAATCAATTTGTGAAACCCGAACCAGTAAGTGTAAAATTCTTTCCCAGCGCAATCCATCCAGGATTTCCATCATTCCTGAACATTTGGTCCTTCGAGCCGGATTGCGCCCTTGCTGGACTCGGTTTTCACAAAAATTGCTCATTGATCATTGTTCGTCTCAAGTCTTTGTCTCGTGTTCGTAACGGTTTCGGTAGTCGGCCATCTTGGCATTTCTCTTCCATTCAAATTCACTGACACTCTCGCCACTCACAAGGTGGCGCTCAGAAGACCGACTCACCAGTCGATAAAGAAGACCACTGCTCACCAAACGCTCACCAAGCCTAATCAACTTGCTCACCTCTGATCACCCATGGCTCATCCAACGAAGCCCTCAGACAAGTGGAGTGAAATGGAGAGCTCCAAGGAATCATTGGAGGTACCCGACAAAAGCTCATCGGGACGATCATCGCCAGCTCAGGAAAGGCTCCAGATCACCAACGAATCTCATCAAGAGAGGCTGAGAACGTTGGGCCTGATGGGGAGATGACCTTGGCACATGATGCTCCGGCATCAGGAGGGTTGAGGGTCTCTTCTGACGGTTCAACACCTCAGACCTCTGCTCATCTTCAACCATATTATCTGCCTCACCATGGAGTTCTACGTCTCGACAGTTCAACAACGAAGCTCAGGGTTGTATTCAACGGATCAAAGGCTACGACATCAGGCAAATCAGTCAACGATTTAATGCATACTGGTGCTAATCTGCTCTTGAATGTTACAGATGTTCTAATTTGGCTTCGCCATTATCACCACATTTTTGCCACAGACATCACAAAAATGTATCGCCAGGTAGCAGTTCACAAGGATGATTGGGATCTCCAGCGAATCCTTTGGATCGATGCAGACCGCAATGTCATCCCTTACCAGCTCACAACTGTCACGTACGGTACAAAGGCGGCTCCCTTCCTGGCGACACGAGCACTCATGCAACTTGTTCACGATGAGGGTCATCGATTCCCTCTGGCAACGCCCTCGCTCACACATGGCAGATATGTGGACGATATCTTTGGAGGAGCAGACTCAATTTCGGAACTTGTGGAGGTCGCTCAACAGCTGATTGCATTGTGCAACGCGGGCGGATTTCCACTCGCAAAATGGCATGCGACTCACCCAGATCTTCTACGGGCTGTTTCGTCATCCACACAATCGTCAGCTCCCATATCATTTGACGACTGCACTACCAAATTACTCGGAATTCAATGGATGCCTCAAACCGACAATTTTGGCTTTTCATCCACGATCACAGATCAACCAAGTAAGTGCTCAAAACGCCTCGTATTGTCCGAAGTGGCTCGGATATTTGATCCATTAGGTTTCGTCTCACCGGTAATAGTACGAGCAAAAATGCTATTACAAGAACTCTGGCTACACAAAATCAATTGGGACGATCCATTACCGTCTCAAATTGTATCACGATGGTTCATCATCAGAGAAGATCTCAACAGCTTGGCCAAGCTATCGATCCCAAGATGGTTCAACACATGGAGCAATTCAATTGTAGAAATTCATGGGTTCTCTGATGCTTCTCAACTTGCCATGGCAGCAGTGATTTATATCACTGTCAGCTCTCCGTCCAACGACTCAATGACGTCACTTGTCTGCTCTAAGACAAAGGTTGCACCACTGAAGAGGCTCACAATACCAAGATTGGAGTTGTCTGCAGCACTCCTATTGGCAAAACTCACAAAATATGTTCAATCAACGCTCAAGGTAAAAATCAAGGCAACGCACCTGTGGACGGATTCTCAAGTTTCGCTCATATGGATCAAATCGCAAGCATCACGTTGGAAGGATTATGTTCGGAACAGAGTCATTCAAATTCAAGAACTCACTCCAAATGCGCATTGGAGGCATGTTCCAGGTACTTCTAATCCAGCCGACTGTGCTTCCCGAGGCATTTCGACAGATCAACTTCAACGATTCGAGCTTTGGTGGAAAGGTCCCCCATGGATGGCTCGAAATCAAGATCATTGGCCAGAGCAAAGGGAATTCTCAACTTTAACCAGCGAGCTCGAAGTGAGACCCAATGTCTCACTCTTTGCTTCAGCTCAAAAGCTAAGTTATCATTGGGATCTCATTTACAAATATTCATCTCTTATTAAGCTGTATAGACTGACTGCACTTTGTTTCAGGTTTGCCTCACGGCTTAAGAGAAAGCTCGAAACTCCTCCTGTGATCATCATACCATCCTGCGACATGGAGAAGGCGCAGCTCTTCTGGATTCACGCGACTCAACACTTGTATTTCACCAGCGAAATCAAGACGCTCAACTCAGGCTCAACCCTACCTGCAACTCACCCCTTCAGTCGCCTCACCGCCTTCATCGATTCGCAGGGAACAATACGAGTAGGAGGAAGACTCACAAACACAGCGCTCAGCAGGGATGAAAAACATCCAGCGATCCTCCCACGGGACGCTCACCTGTCGAAGATCATCATTGAAGATGCTCACAAGCGAACATTTCACGGAGGAACGCAGCTCACGCTCGCATACATTCGACAACGGTACTGGATCATCGGTGGCAGAGCTCCTGTAAAATCTCACATTTTGAGATGTGTCGTGTGTGCTCGTCAGAGGGGGATTCGTGCTCGTCAGATGATGGGTCAACTACCTCTCTGTCGAGTCACACCATCACGACCATTCGCTCACACCGGTGTCGATTATGCAGGACCAATCACAATGAAAAATTCAAAGGGAAGAGGCTCGAAAACAATCAAGGGATGGATCTGCGTGTTCGGATGTTTCTCCTCATCAGCTGTTCACCTCGAGGTTGTCAGCGATTACTCAACCGAGGGATTTCTGGCAGCCTACAGAAGATTCTCATCACGAAGAGGGATCGCTCACAAGTTGTACTCTGACTGTGGTACAAATTTCATTGGAGCACAGGCAGAGCTCAAACGCCTGTTCACGTCAAGTTCACAGGAGCACCGACAGATCGCATCGATTCTGTCAGCTGACAGCACTCAATGGATGTTCAACCCACCAGCTGCTCCTCACATGGGAGGAAAATGGGAAGCTGTGGTGAAATCAATCAAGTACCATCTCAGGAGAACAATTGGTGAGCTCTTACTAACATTCGAAGAGTTTTCCACTCTCCTCACACAGATCGAAGCGGTGCTCAACTCAAGACCATTGGAGCCGCTCAGTGACGATCCCGACGACATTTCTGCGCTCACCCCAGGACACTTCCTCATCGGTTCAGCGCTCAACACGATACCAGAACCATCACTGCTCGACGTCTCACCAGGTAGATTGTCGAAATGGCAACTGATCCAGCAGAGGGTTCAACACTTCTGGTCTCAGTGGTCTCGACACTACCTGCAGAGACTTCAATCAATCTCAAAGTGGCATCACCCATCGAACGACATCAAGACAGGCTCGTTGGTGCTGCTCACGAACGAGCATCTTCCACCGAGCAAGTGGCCACTCGCAAGAGTGACCGAAGTTCACCCCGGCAAGGATGCCCTCACCAGGGTTGCAACCGTGAAGACTGCAACCACGACTCTCGTCAGACCGATCACCAAGCTTGTCATCCTGCCTGTTCACCATCAAGCTGAGCTCACCTCTGCAGAAACATCATCAACGAGTTGCTGATGGCGGGCGGAAATGTTTGAGAATCCGCTCAGCCATGATGGCGCTCACGGTCGATCGATTTATCGATCGGGAGTCGACCATCTAGGTAACGCGTGAGCAGGGGTCTTCTCGCCGGCTCGCGCGCAACGACGCCATTATTGATCATCGATCACCGCGAATCACACGTGCAAATCTGTTTCCGCTCAACTCAAATTGTTCAAGTGCAGTTCATCTGTGAAAATCACCAACCACGCTCAGTGAAGAGATCACGATCCACAGCACCTGTGCAAGCTACTGGATCAATAGGTATTGTTCCTTTACACATAATTCATTGTACACGTGAGCCGCCAACCACGTGCCGATCACGCACACGCTCATGGGCATTATCACAGCAGCGGGCTGAATTAATATAATTAACGGCGCTGAGAAGCTCGCTGTTCGCAATTTGTAAAAGCATTGTTCAGTTACCACAGACCAGGTGACAGATCAAAATAATAATCTATATGTCTCGACTCATGTAAAATCATTATTCACGACGAATCATTGTAATTTGAAACTCATTCAGACGGTTCATTTTCTCACGTGTAAAATTCAAAGCGGATCATCGCAACGATCACACATTTGTATTGTTTGCTCAAACACTAATTGTCAGATCAGCGTGTTCATTTCATTTTATCAGTGACTCAAATAAATCAATTTGTGAAACCCGAACCAGTAAGCGTAAAATTCTTTCCCAGCGCAATCCATCCAGGATTTCCATCATTCCTGAACAGGTTGTATGTGGGGTTTATTATTGATTAGTTTTCACCACGCGCTGTATTGCATCGACTTATCTGTATCAGTATTAATATTAATACCACACTTATCGGAGCGGTATTATAATCCAGTAACAATCTAATCTACTCAATTTACGACTATTTGAATTGTTTGATCTGCCTTATGGTTTATGCCGACTTAGGTCTCATGTGCTCCCCATATTATATCAGATGGGTATTCTCTTCTCCTGTTATCCGTTAATTACACTCTACCTCCACTTCCATTGGCTGGCGTTAGGGCTTCCTGCAAATAGACTAGGATTATGTTACATTTTACATTTAATACTATGGTTAATTTCTGATGTTAACTGTTCTGTCTCTTCCTATTATTCTCATTATGAGGTATATGTTGCTACTTATCCTTATTAATGATTTGCTCGCAATAATTTCTAATTGTTTTTTATTGCCTTCATTTGATCATTGATTGTACTCCATCATGTTCGCTTGCCAACCACGTTGAGGTTGTGGTCGCGTAAATGTTCCTGCAAGTAAATTTAAGCAACTTAATAGTTTCAATGAATGGTTTCAATTATTAGTATTACATTAAGCTCACCTATTTATTTTCTTCCCAGCTTACTTTCTGGTTATACCCTATATTCTATATTTTATACTGTACCTTATTTACCTTTACCTCTGATAATAATTAGTAGCATTCTATGTTATGTTATGATTGCTTCTCTTCTCTCATGGCTGGCTTGCTATTTGCTATCTGTCTGGCGACTTTATTTTACTTTACGGTTCACATCCTTGGTTTATTTCATCTCAAATTTATGGTTTATCTTGAGTTTAATTTTATGTGATTATATTGTGCGCTAGTGTTGAATGTTAAATATTCCTCTTCTGCTACTTGGCTGCTCGGCTGTATGTATGTATGTTTGACGTTTTAGGTTTTGGAGGTTTTGTTGGTCATTTGCTTAGGTACAGTTTACATATGCTCGCTTGCCTGCTTGCGTGCAATACTACTTATGTTTACTTCACAGTTTCTCACGTTCTCATATTGCTTACTGTTTCTTTTACTGTTAACTATTCATTAACTGCTCTATTGCATTAGATGCATTAGATGCATATATATATTTATTTCCCGTTGTATTTGTGATTTGATTTAACCAGTTTTAGTATGTTTAGTATGTTTAGTATGCTTATTATGACAGCTGTTATTGAATGTATGGGCTCCTCTATTCTATTCATGGGCTTCATGTGCTTATTAATTCCTATTCATTATTCATTATTTATTTATTCATTCACTCATTTATTTATTCATTTATTTATTCACTTATTCTTTACTCATTATTTATTCATTATTTATCGTTGCATATTTGGGGCATTCGAAGCGCTACTCGAAGCGCTATGCTTGTCATGAGCGTGTGTGTGTGTTTGTAAAGTATGTATGGGACAGGTCATCGAGGATTGCAGCCTACCAAGATGTGGCACAGTCAACCGGGGAAAGGACTCGCCCCGGGCCCTGGCTGTGCTGAAGAGCAAGCCCTGTTAAAACAGGTGAACACACGGCACGACCACCCGTTGATCAGGAGCTGCGGTTCCTGGTCGTGGCCGAAGAAAAATCCTGTGCCTTACCGTACAGGTTAGCGCATGGCGTTTTTGCGGGCGGCCGCAATAACGCGAAATGCGTTGAAGTGCCGAAGCGTCGTTGTGGCTATACGCTGGTATTCCTTTATGAATTCTAACTAGTGAAAAGGTGCCGGCGGCACACGTTAGGGGAGAGGTTTTAGTGGGTAGTATGTCCAGCCTCGGGAGTGCCCACGCTGGGCTGCCCATCTAGGTCGCCTCTTCAGGGCTGTGGCCTACTCTTGGGCTAAACTCAACCCTTAAGGGTTGGGATGCCAGGTTGCCCCTTTCTGGCGTTGCCTCTTTGGGGTTGCCCTCACCTCACAGGCGCCAGGCTGCCCCTTCAGGGCGGACATGAGTCCCGCACTGTCCGGGTCCCCTCTAGCCGAATAGACGAAAAGGGGAACTGACCCGCGCGTGCGCAATTGCATTTTCTCTCCCAAGTGAACCAAAAAAAAAAAAAAAGGTTTCAGGGGGACCCACGGACCTGGCCAAGTGTACTGGCTGGGCGGGGAGGTGATACCCCGACTTGGCGCGTCCCCAGGTGGCGGATAGGGGAATGCTCGCCATGCACTTTTCGGAGTGCATGGAGGGTAGGAGTGAAATAAGATAGCTCCCGCGGACCAAACACCAAGGGAAGGAAAACCCATCAAAACCTCCACTGTGACTGGGGGATAGAATACAGACACGGTAACCCCTGCCTGTCGTACAAGGCGACTGAAAGGGGGGCGTTTGCTGCTGTCGAAGTAGCCTCGCAGATGACCCGGGGCGATGCCGGTGGGATCTACGGATCCTGGCAGGGCCTCCCTTGCCGTTAGGCCTGGGTCGGAGAGGCGACAAGGTGGCTGCAGCGTGGTTCAGTTCTCCAGGGGCCAGGCTGCGTGGCGGTCGGGTGCGGGTAGCGAACCCGGAGTGCCCTAGCAATTATACCGTAATCCAGTGGTCACGTTTCGCTGGAACGGGAGGCTTGCCTTAACCGGCCGGCCTGCGAGGATGACAATCTCTTCAAAAATCCCTAGCCCCATGCTGCGGCACGCGGTGAGGAGGGTGCCCCTGGAGTTAGCACCAGGGGTGGCTGATGGGTGCACCTGTCGCTAGCGACCAACCCCGGGGTACCTGGCGATCCCCCGGGTGTATCTGCCTTACCCAGGTAAGGCGGCTCTGCCTGGGCGGACCTAGGATCCGACCTACTCGTGGG